>NC_079385.1:11840302-12120302 GCF_021018895.1 Seriola aureovittata | reverse complement strand
TCCACAGATGCACTCAAAAGCCCTCAATGTTGAAAACTAACAGAGTTCTACCACAGTCTGTCTGTAGATTTTAACATTTTTGAAATTTTGAACATTCATCCTAGAGCCACTGTATGAACAGATAAACAACTGCTCAATCAGCGTAACAGACTTCTATGTGTACATGACTGATTACAGGCTGATTGCAGCCATGACTCAGCATCACGACTGATTTTCAAGAGATTGGACGGAGTCCATGACGCACACACAGACACATACACACACACACACACACACACACACACCACACACACACACACACACACACACACACACAAACATGCTAAACAATGTCAAAAATGTATGAACACAGACAGGAACCCATTTATAGAACTGCACAGTCATCATTCTCTGTTTCAACCAAGTAAAACATACACCCTAAAAGGCATATGATTGTCTACAATAGATAGATAGATAGATAGATAGATAGATAGATAGATAGATAGATAGATAGATAGATAGATAGATAGATAGATAGATAGATAGATAGATAGATAGATCGATCGATCGATCGATACATAGATAGATATATAGATAGATACATAGATACATAGATAGATAAATAGATAATTCTATCACTCCTTTTTCCACCACCCTTCTCCCTTTCTTCTCCCTTTCACAGTCTGTCAGACAATTGACACTTGTGCTGCTCCATTTAGCAAAAGGCTAAAGCTGGTCACCTTTCTCTATCTCTTTCTGTCTCTAGTAAGCTTTAGTGACGTGACTATGCAGCCCTGTCTCCTAAAAGTAATGTTTATATCGTACTAACTGGTTTTGGCTAACGTGTTTTTTCCAGTCCACAACGTGCTATATTCTTGTACGCCATAGGAAGGTGCCTGGGGTACCAGACTAACCACGGAGATCAGGATCAGTGTCTTACACCCTACAATAGCTTTAGGCTACTAAAACAATTCCTGCTACATGTTACCACTGACTTTATCAGTCACTTTTAAGTCAGATAGTTCATAAGACATGTTATTACATACATTATTGTTTTTATTTATAACATTTATTGCTATACAAATAAAGTCTAATTGAGTGATGCATGAAGAAACATTTCCTAGTTACCTTGATATAAACACAAATTAAGAGTATATAAACTTAATTTTTAGGAGATAAAGTTATAAGGGCATGAGCTATACAGAATAGCCACATTTACACCTCATTTGCAGTATTATTTTGGGAGTCTTAAAGGTACAGTTTGAATGCAATGATTTTAATATAATCAACAGTATTGTGATGACATGAATGACAATGTGGATGAAACTGTATATAATGCTTCATGTGCAACGATTATAATACATTTACTGTATATATCCAAATGTTTACAGCTTTCCTCCATTGACTTTAAGCAGTTCTGCCAGCTATGCCATAAGACTGTATATACAGGGATACATTTATAACAAGTGTCACCTGCTTAGCCAGACGTGTACACTGTTTGTGCTTATGTATGATTATGTCTTTGTCTCCCCTTCACTCTGTCTGTATCTGTTAGTGTTCCTCTCTCAGGTTTTGTGGTTCCCCCTGTCTTCCTACCCGTCCATCTTTGTTTCTGTCTTCCTAAATTAATTGTCTTGCTCTATAATACATACACAGTATAAATATGCATATTCTGTTGGGCAAAATCCTATGAGACAATGATGCAGTAAAACTCATAGTCTGTTTACCCTTGTTCCAGTCCCCCTTTTCTTTCTCACACATTCTTTTCTTCCAATCGTTCGCAGTTCACATCCCTCCGTCTCTCATCCCTCTATCTCGTTAGTGTAATAACCAATTAACTCTGGCTCTTGGTTGCTCAAATTTTTTATTTATTTCTTCATTAATTCATTTCCTTTTGAAAGTGCACTCCACTGTGATTGGCAGCTCACACTAATTGCAACTCAGACTGTGAGTGTACAAGATATGTTCTCGCACAAGCACACACTGACACACGCACATATTATGGAAAAAAACAACTCTTACAGCACACACACACACACACACACACACACACACACACACAAACTCATAGGGATCAGTGTGATGGTTTTAATTAGATTTGGCCTATCAGCCTCCAACTCAGAAAGGGAGAGAAGGCAGATTACTGCTGTTCTCCATAATGGCCTTCCAACACTTTAACTGAGATTATGCTGGAGGGAGAGGACTTCAAGGTCAAAACACCAGAAAAGTGCTTTTGAACAAATATAAAGGCATTAATTTAGCATCCTTACATATGATTTTTCCACAGATGCACTCAAAAGCCCTCAATGTTGAAAACTAACAGAGTTCTACCACAGTCTGTCTGTAGATTTTAACATTTTTGAAATTTTGAACATTCATCCTAGAGCCACTGTATGAACAGATAAACAACTGCTCAATCAGCGTAACAGACTTCTATGTGTACATGACTGATTACAGGCTGATTGCAGCCATGACTCAGCATCACGACTGATTTTCAAGAGATTGGACGGAGTCCATGACGCACACACAGACACATACACACACACACACACACACACACACACACACATACACAAGCCAAATATGCATACAGACGCTCACAAACTGAAACACACACCCTCAGACAGAACATGTCAGAGGCTTTTCCTTTTAATATCCGGAATGATCTCCAAATGGACGTACAGCTCAGTTTATTCTTGCCATCAGCAATCCATAATTCATTACCTAATAGTATTTTACAAGCATAATTGAGTGAGTTATGTTCAGCCTATAGCTCCGACCACAGCTGCCCCTACAGCTTTCATTTTTTTACCTCACAACAGTAACGTAACTTGGGCAAAAAAGGAAAACTACTGTTTTGCAGGCTTGGTGTTGACTCTGACAGACTACAAAACCCAACTTTCTTGTAGAAGTGAATGGAAACCAATGACTGCCTTGAATAGATTCAAATTCCTAAACTACAGTAGCCTCGTTTTGCAGGGCTATGGCTACTATTGTGTATACAGAGGTCTTGTCCTCAGTAATAATAACAGGTAATGAAATAATGAAGAGTTTACTTTCTATGATTACATATATATTACACATGTTGGGCTTTTTAAGACTTATTGTTTGTCAAAAACAAACTATCTATACTATATCCGTATGACCAGCCCTTTCTCTCTGCTTTCTCTTTTTCTCCCTCACTTCTACTGTCCCTTATTCTTCCTCTTCCGTCCTGCAACCAGACCAACCCCCCACCCCACCACCCATAACGAATGCTTTTCATAATAAAGCCTTTTTGATGCCTGACTCCATTACAGTAACTATTCCACGCTCTGTGTTTATTATGGTACATGATGGTGTGTATGTGTGTGGTTGTGTATTAGTGCATGCTCTCATGCTGTATACAATATGTGCACCTATACTGTGTGTGCAAGGATGTGTGAAAGTAGTGGTGCGTGTGTGTGCAGGCATGTGTGTTTGTATGTGTTTTGCATATTGTGAGACTTGCCCTGAGTTGTTGTATAAAGCACGCTGGGAGAAAAACGCTGAATCTTTGATGCTAATATGAAGTGTCATATCTTCCTTTGCAATGTGTGTGTATTTGTTGTCTGTGTGGGTGTATACAGTATGTGTGCACTGAGAACTTATGCAATTACAGTTTCTTTTAGCATTACCACGCTGACTGAAATGCTGACGGACTTACAGCTCTAAGCTGACACAAGCAATTGCTCTACCGCCATGTGTGTATGTGTGTGCGTGTGAAACATGTGCACACACTAATGCTAGGCTTAATATTCTGTGACTGAGAGTGCTATGTTGTAGGCAGAGGTTGAACACACAAATGTGCACACACAGACACATGAACACACACACTGTCTAAGAACAGCCGGTTCACACAGCATTGTGAGCTGAGGCTCAGAAGGCCAGTTACTGTAAAGGATTTTCATAATTTGAGTTGAGAAGGCAGAGCTGATCTGTACAGCAGGTCTTCTTCTGCTCCTTCAGCCTGGGGGCTGAGAGAGAGATATATAGTCTCTCACCCTGGGACATTAACCAGCTCATTAATGTTCTTTCTTCTAAACTGCTGGAATTTAAGTTTCCCTCCATTTATAGTCCACAATTGCTTCTACAACCATTACTACTAAAGGAATCACTAGCACTTAAACTGCAAATATTATCTCTCTCACACACACACACACACACACACACACACACACACTGCAGATGTGATTCCTAATACTACTCATTAGTGATTCTGCTATTATCACTACTACTACCATCTAAAACTAGTGTAGTTCTACCAGTATAAAAAAAGGTTTGCTTACCATTTTTTTCTGGAGGTTTCAACTGTATTCAACAGCCTTAATCAATTTGATTCTTAGTTTCTAAGCCAACAAAGACAAGAAGTGTTAAAAGTGCAATTAGTTAAATCATAGATAGGTAAAGCCAGGAAGCACCACATAGCTCCTTTAGTTAATTGTTTCACAATACAAGAAACTCACATCATATGTAACTAACTAACAAGAATAGAGGATGGATACAAAGGTAGAGAGTACAACAAAAAAAAATGATACTAATACTGGAAAGATCATGCTGTGTAGCCACAGGAGGTGTACTTTGTTTTCTTCCTACTTCCATGTCGTTGCCATGACACTTTCAGCATGTGCTGATAATGTCTGCAGTGGACATTTGCCTTTACTAGACTGCGGCACTTTGGGATTCAAAGCCTAAATCTCAGCAGTGTTCTAGCAGGGGTGGTACCCTTCTTCTGTCCATTTATGCACAAATACATCAACATAATCAAACAACTATTAAACAAATCATACTTGTTACCCTCTACGTCTATTTTCTATCTTTCCTTACCCTCCACATGTCCCTCCTCTTCATTCCACTTACCTTTCTCCTCCCCCTGCTTATCCTCGCTTCTACCTTTTCCATTTAACTCTATTAATTTTTTATGTTCAGGTTCATTTTACTGTTCTTAATTGACCTCTGTCTCTCTGTGTGTGTGTCTCTCTCTCTCTCTCTCTCTCTCTCTCTCTCTCTCTCTCTCTCTCTCTCTCTCCCTCGCTCTGCAGCCATCGGCATCCAGATGACTCTGGCCATGATCGAGTCCAGATTCTGGGCCATCACAGTACAGGTAAATGCATACTGGCTGAATGTGAGTCAAGTTTATCACCATAAATTGTACAGAGACAGACCTCTCACTGAATGAATCCTTTACAGTTTCTCTCTCAGGAGTTTAAATCCAAAATGAGAATTGTGAAACTGACAAAAGGATGAACAAAGAAAAACCAACCCTTGAAAATAACTATTAGCTGGCCTTTATTTATAGTCACTTGCAACTTTCCTTTTTCAAAATAGTGATATTTAACAGTCAACACCATCTATATTTTAAACTATGAGTCAGCTACCACTGTACACTCTTTGCATGCTATTATTGCATTATTGCTTTTCACATTTGATTTATATTGTTTTGATTTTATTTCTTAATGTCCTCCATAAAGATTTGAAGAGCGTATGTTTGATTTCAACCTGTAAGCATGAATTAACTACCCTGAATCAACACAGTCCTATGAGTGAACATGAAGCTGTTCAGTATCTTGCAGGAGAGACATGGCTATTGGTTGTCTGCTTCAAGGCTATATTCAGGATTATCCCTTTAAACCACCAGCCCACACTGAGACAATATATTACTGTATGACAGGGATGATTATAGGTTCTTTTTCTGCTCCATTAGTTGGTAATTACTGCATTTAAACTTTGTTTAATCCAAAGCTCAATGCAGTGTTTTCCATATCGCTGCTCCCACTATTAAAGGACTGCATACCCTGCCTTAAACATTAGTTTGAAAAAATGAAATGTCATCATTACAATTGTTTTCAGCGTCTATTTTGTGTGCTGCTCAGAGAATTTCATCAGCCCTGGTTCCCGTGCAGTGTCCTTTGTATTCCTCCGCACCTACAAGAAAACATTTTATTCAGGGAAAGCTTGCTTAATTTGGCGTTACACCTTTGCTGATGGCTTGGCCGTTCTCCCCTCTCTGCTCCCATGGCTGTAAATGACAGCAGTTAAAAGAGCATTAAGGCTGCTGGCTAGTCATTAAATGATGGATAGCTACCACCGCCAGCGACTCCCAAATGTGTGTGTGTGTGTATTCATGTGTCTTTGTGGAGGTGTGAATAATAGAGTACTGTATATGTGTACGTGTCTATTAATGTTAGTGTGTGTCATGTTGACAAGGACCATATGCATGACCATCTGTGCATGAGTATGTTGTTACATCCATATCCCTCCACTAAGAACTCATTAGAACCATTTGCAGCAGCCTTGTTATCCACTAGATTTATGCTACGTAGAAAATCTCTATCATATCCATTTACTGTGTGCACTTTCGACTTCCTCCTCTCCTGCCTAAAGTCACAATTTTCTCCCTTCCTCCTTCTCAGTTCTTCCCCTTCTTCTTTTGTTTTCTTCAACACTTTCAGTCTTCCTCACCTTTCTCATCTCCTATGCTCCCATCTTCTTTCCACACCTCCTCCCCTCAACCCACCCTCCTCTCAGATAGCTTACATAATCATATTATCTTCCTGTCATGTACTCACTGTCAGGCAACTTTATTTTATAGGGTTTCTGTGTGTGCGTGCGTGCGTGCGTGTGTGTGTGTGTGTGTGCACTGTCAGTATGTGCTTGCCTTGACTGTGTGTTCATATGTGTCCATCTGTGCATAGATGTGTGTGTGTTTGGGTGAAATCCTGTGTACAGTCTATTTTAAGTGTTCAGATCCCTTGAGGGTGAAGATACTGAACCTACTGTAAATCCTCATTGAAATATCTGTATCCAAGAGGAAGTACAATAACCACAATAACCAGTCACATGGCAGCCACAACCATCAAGCTAAAATAGACAAATAAATCAATAATTGATTAAGAAACACATCATATACTGTTTGTTCTGTAGGTGTGAATGCAGTGTTAAAAAGGACACATATACTGTATGTCTTCGATTACTTTTAATTGTCTTTAAATGAGATAATGCCACTTATCTGTTGCAGATGAATTGTGTTGCAGAAAAGTTGCTACAAGCATTGAACTCATTGTGTTTACACATTGTTAATGATTCATGCGCCCAAATAATTGGTTTGCTTTAATTACTAACAACATCAAATTAGCTTCATTGTATGTGTTTGAGAGAAAGAATGGTGGCAAAGACCTGTCTACATAGTCTGCGGATCTCAGTGAAGGAGTTATGTAAGTCGTAGAAATCCTGTCTGACCTTATAGCTACAGGATAAAGTTGACTAGCTTAAAATAAGATGTTATTAGCTGATGAATTATGAATCAGTGAGGGTAAGAATAAAGCATGAGCTTCCATCTAATGGGAATCAGTCAGAATGTTAATAGGAAAATGTTCTGACATCACTGTACAGCACACTCTGCTCCGTCTGCTGTCTGAGTGTGTGTCTACATCTGAGGTGTTTAGAAATAGTGTATGTGGATGAGAGCGTGAAAGACAGTGAAAGAGACAGAAACAAGTATAAATACAAAGGGAAAAAAGACATCGGGGCACTTCATTGTTTTGCTCCGCTGATGCATTATGTCGCCATCTTGGTCAAATGTGAAAGCCCACAATTCTGTAAAGATATATCACATTAAAATATTCAGGGTGAATCCTACACTGTAATGTGCCGTATGTCTCTGACAGTCCTCTGCTGATATATTTTGTCTGTCAGCGAGTGGAGATGTAGTGAGAGTAATGGGAATCAGAAGATGATAGATTTTTTCCTATTCACATCCTGGCATGCTCTTTATCTCACAGAGAAGACTCAGCTGTTTTCCTTTGCCTATAATTCCATGTTTGTTAACTCTGTGCATGCATGCTGTGTTTATGTGTTTGTGACAGCAGTCCACTGCAACTTTTGAAAATGTTTTATCTTAAGAAACTAAGTAGCTTTCTTCAAAATGTATTTATGTAATTTGATCATTTTTAAAACCAGGGTTTATGTCATAGCAAAGCTCAGTATGGAATAATATATATAATATATAATATATATATAATCACCATCACCTTGACTCCCCCTGGAGCTCCTAGATGAGACACATTTACCAACGCAGGAACTGAGGGAACAGCATCTTACCCACTGCTAAGATTTAGAAAACTGGCTCTGACACTGGAGGAAAAGAATTTATATGAGATGTAGAATTGTTGCTTAATGAAGAGGCAATATTGTGGTGATAACAAATTAGCAGTTTTAATTTTAATTAATTAGCAGAATTAACAATCTGAGAATTGACTGAGAATTGACGGATAGTCCCCGACACACAAAATGCCCCTCAGATCCCCTCAGTGTGGGGGGTCATGCACTCAGGCCTGTACCGTTCTGGTGGTGTACTCGCCCACTTGTTGAGAATATGGTGAGGGATGATTCATCTGACTATATCACTTTTTTCCACATCTGTGTAGACCAGTGCTGCTGGTTTTTGCACCATTAAACTCTCAAATGTGCATTTGTCTTTGTAATGATAGGTGCACTGCAACACTACTATAATATTCCTCTCTATGTAACTGTTGATGGACTATTCTTGCTGACAGTCTGATCACATCCTGCATCAACCTTCTCAGTCACCTAAGGAAGACCTTCTCTTCTGTTTTTCCTCACATATGGGACTAATGCACAAGCATCAAGGTCATCAAATGTGCTGTTGACGGCAATGTCTGGCTCCATTTACTGATATCTGTCTCATAGATCTAAATGCAGGTGTCACTTTAGTCAAAGTTTCTATTGAAACACTGGCCAGATCAGCTGTCTTTAGCTTCTGCCATCCGTGCCCTGACTAAATTGCTTAATTGTACCATGCAGTGCACCTGTGTGGAAGCATCTGCATTTGTTATGTTTCTCATAACAAATGCAGACTCATTTACTCAGGTTTTTTCTTTAATTTGTCACCCATCTGAATTTAGTTTCCCCGCAAATTTCTTCCCTCATCAAACCATGCCATTTGCCCTTAGTGTCTGGGGAAGAATCATCATTTCTGTCAGTCCACTCACCGAATTATAGTTTATTTCAGGAGGCAGTGATGGGAAGCAAGAGAGAAAGACTGACACTTTGCTGTAATAGGATTGAAAAGGATGACAGATTGTCTCATTCACACTTCGACACGCTCTATATAGCCTGACCATGATTCCAATGACATATTGTCCATAGACCCTAACCCACACGTACTGTACACATAAGATGACCATAAAGTGAAGAGGAGAAGTGATCACATTTTGTCTCATGGCCAGTCCACACATGAAGAACAGAACTGTTAGATGTAAAAATTTACAGACAGTGTTGACAGAGAAAAGTTTTTATATTATGGAAAGTACACTTATATTAATAAAGGGCAGTTTAGCGGAATGCAAGGATACAGACTTTGTTTTTGACCTTGTTCTGGACTGCTTGAAAACATCATTCATTGAGGAAAGTCTGGAGTCTTTTGTCCCTTTTTGAAACATGTTCTTTGAGAAGATGATGGCTTTGTCAACAGCAAACAAACAGTGACAGAGTGAGAATGAAGACAGTGTAGTCATTGCATTGACTTACACATCATTAACTGAAGTAATGTTTCCCTCTTTTTTTTTCATGCTCTCGTTTTGTCTCTCTTTGTTCCTCTCCACGCATCGTCTCAGCCAAATGACACAGATGTAAGTCTGATAATTTTCCCTCTCTTCATTTTTCAAAACATCACTTTACTTTTTGTACAGAACCAAATTTAACATTTTCACAGCACCTGCTGAGCTCTGTGAAGTCAGCTTCACACCCCAGTTAAAACAGATCACACACACACACACACACATTCATCCAGGCAGTCGCAGATATGCAGAAATTAAACGTGCACAAACTTGCAAACAAGACACCCAGGAGCACATCTCAGGTAGTCAAGACATATCGCGCACAAATTAACGCCTTCTCACCAACACTGACGCTTTTATTTTTTTTCTTTTGACATTGACACATGTTCAAGCCTAACACCTCCGCAGAAAAACACAGACAGAGCATGTGTTCAATCGTTTCCTCACACACACAAACATGGCCTCCTTTATGCACACAGACTCATCAGATAATAACACCTCTCACACTCGCAGTCATCACTTTCACCTATATTTTGTCAGTGAAAATCTAAATTGGAAATGGTGAAACACATTGCAAACATGTTCTCCTCTTTCTGTTCTCCAGTGCTCTAACATAGAGGGGATTTGTCCTCTTCGTTGTGACAGCATTGTGAGTATATCAAGCCAGCATGTATTTGCGTCGTCGTAATATCTGGGTGTTCAGGCTCCCGGAAACACCAAACTATGTTATTTAACTGTATAATAATTATATGAATTATTGTTATCTTTGTCCTTTATGTTTGACACAGATCTTTTGCTTTCTCTGTCTCTGTCTCTTTTTCACATCTCAGGATATCGACTGCTTTGTGATTGACAATAATGGCTTTGTCCTAGTTTCGAAACAGCGCAATGATGTGAGTTCACACACAAAGCCACACACACACTTGCACAGACAGAGATAATTTAGCTGGAGTGCTTTTTAGTCTTTGACTTGATTCTTTGAGAACTTTACACTTGTAAATATTCATCATAAAGCAAGAAAAGAAGCTTGCTTGGAATATAGATCCAAACCGTTCTGTGCCTATTATTTAGAAATACAATTATACATCTCACAATCACTTAAATCTTCCCTGTGGTCACTGTGGTCTTTATGTGTAATGTGTTAAAGGTTTTAATTTAATTCATCTGAGCAGACAAACAAGAAATATATAAAAGAAATAAATTGTTTATAAACAAGAAATATATTCCCAATCATTCTTTAATTGATTAGAGCAAACATTTAGGTTTAAGCCTGGCTCTGGTGTTTTTAAGGTTTAAGTGAAACCATAATAAAGGAATAGTTTGTGATTTTGGGAAATACTCTTGTTCACTTTCTTGCCAAGAGTTAGATGGGTTTCTGCTTGTTGCCTGGCAACGTCAATGGTGATGACAAGGCTCCACAGAATTACTGTGAGTCGTTTATACACTTTGGTTTCTGACAGATTAAACAAAGGAGATATAATGTTCTAATAAGTGAAGTTTCAGAGACGGTCGTACACGGATTTTGTCAGGATACTTGTTGTGGCCCACATCTGCCGACCGCATTTAATAGAGACTCTCCAGCAAAATCATGTGAGATAACATACATTGCGAACCAACACGCAATATAACACCCATGAATTATTAATCACGTAGTTCACTCTGAGGTGAGAGTGGGAAGGATCAACACCAAGTAAGGGATTTGATATTCCCTCTGTCAGTTTATCATGACAGAAATTTAATAAGTTCACACAATTCATTTCACACAGAGTTTATCTGGCTTATCTCTTTCCTGATAGGCGGGGAGGTTCTATGGCGAGGTTGACGGATCAGTGATGACCACACTGATCAGGATGGGCATGTTCAAAAGGTAATACCTGTCATCACCTGAGGAACTATTTTAAAGTTAGTTGAGTGTCTGTCTGTCTATCCATCTGTCTGCTTCTCTGTCTTCTCTATCTGTTACCTAAGAGCAGGGAATTGCCTTGTACTGAACAGGCCTGAATCTCTGTGGCTCGAGGCTGAAATGTTCTCACTGTTTTGCAAATTAAAGTGCTATTTTATGCATCCCAGTGTCTCATGCTTATAATACGATGCATTTGAAACTGGCTTATGAACATGATTACATGTCACCCCGATGCTGTATTACAAATTAACCAGGAGGTCGGCCTGTAAATGTTTCCTACTTTGTTTTTGGTTGTTAGTCATCTAAGCCTTGCATCAGTATGCATGTGAGACCATAGCCTAGAGGCTGTTCTTTACTCTCATTATAGAGATTCAAAAGCTTTGTTTTTATGCTATAGTCCCTGCTTTGTGTTCTTCTCTCTTCATGTCGAGGGAAGGTAATTCACCCATCTTGGTGTTTGTGGTATAGATATCCCTGCTTTCCCCTTTTGCTCCCCTTTGAGCTTCTTCGGCTGCTCTGGATTTTTTTTTTTTCCCCCTCATATTTTTTTCCCGCTTTTATGTTTGAAATCTCATGAGTGATGTGCTATTTTTAAACAGCTAAAAGATTTCGTCATGCTTCATTTGACACAGGATATTACATAACTGGTTTTGAGCATGCATGAACTTCAGTGGCTGCATGTGTGTGTGTGTGTGTGTGTGTGTGTGTGTGTGTGTGTGTGTGTGTGTGTGTGTGTGTGTGTGTGTGTGTGTGTGTCTATGTTTCCAGTGGATGTGCATACATCTGCGAGATTGTATGTATATTTATGTGTTCTTGTGCTTCTATCTGCATAAGGACCAAATATAGTCAGCTGAAAAACAAGAAAAGGTTGAGACACTGGGTCAAACCTCTGCTTAAAAAGGAAAGTAATTCTGGCACAGAGATGATTTTCTTTCTGGTTTCCTTTTTTTCTAAGTTAAGTTAGGGATCAGGACTTGTACAAAGGTTAAGCTCAGCCATTCAGTGCTGTGTGTAATAGTCTGCCGGGGGGTCAAGAAATCGATGTAAGTCAGTGAAATACTGCCAGAAGAGCAACACCATGTGCTTTTGTGTGTGTGTTTCCTCAGGGTGTCCTTGTTCGACTACCAGGCCATGTGTAAGATGAACTCACACTCTGTCAGCAGCTCCCGTCCACTCCTCAGCGTATGTACAGCAAACTCACTCTGTATACGATGTTATTACCACAATGGTCCAATCAATTCTGCAGTAACTATAATCTATCCATCTATCTCTTCAGCCTTTCTATGGTTTGGCTTCAGCACTCAAGTGGTTCCTCTCCAACTTCCTACTGTAAGTGTTGCTAAGGGCAACCAGAATTGACTGTTGCAAAATATAGCTGATTTTTGTTCAAATTTTCTGTAATTTTTGTGGAAAGTTTGTTTCTTGGTTGGCAGCACTGTTACCGTTTGCACACAAAAAAAATCACAACGTGTAAAAAAGTGAAAATAGAAGTGAATTAAAAGTGAAATACATAAAGATGTATCACAGGTGTATTACTTTGAAATCCATTTAATTATTTGGTCTTGTTTTGATATATGTTGTTGGAGCAAGAGATGTAGCTTATCCTTATAAGCGACCAGATCTTCATGTTACAGTACATTAGCATTATTATATTACATAATAGTTATTTACTAAAGTAATCAAAAACATTAAAGGAATAGATCAACATTTTGGGGACAATCCCTGTTGCTTTCTTGCTGAGAGTCAGACACAAAGATCAATACTACGCTGTTGTCTGTATGGCACATTTGAAGCTATCACCAACATTAAGTTAGTTTAGCACAAAAACTGGGGGAAACCGCTAGTTTGCCTCTGTCCAAAGATAATCCTTCCCCTGGCAAGGGGAAGGGTTTAAAGAGGGTCCCCTGTTTATTTAGGATAACAGCTTCGGTTTTTACTGTAGTGACTTGGAAGAGCTGAAGTCACTTGATACATCCAGCAGCTACATTAAAAAGAACAGGTTAGTTATCCAGTTAAGACAAAAACAGCGACCAAAGCTTCCAATTACTGCTGAATAACTTGAGGACCCATTTTAATATTCCCATGACACAACTTTGGGTCCTGGCCCAGTTTTTGAAAGCTGCATGCAATCTGCTGGCAATCTGCTTTTGGTCTATAATGAAAGCCGCCTAATTGACTCCCTCTCTCTGTCCACTCCCCTCTTCTCTCTTCTTCACAAGGTTTCTCTTGGAGTTTAATATCTGTGGCTTGTGGCACATGGAGCATTTTGCTGATGGTAAGCTCATATGGCCAGTAAGGGTCTAAGCATCTTTATTACAAATTATGTATATTTTCATTACATCATTACAACCCTCAGAACAGATCTGAGTTGCTGCAATATTCGCTTTATAAAGTAATAACAATTATCATTTATCATAAATTAATCTAAAAGACATCCATTACAAAACAAATTAACAAAAGTGTAGTAAGTCTGGCCTTTACATCATCATCATTTTCATCATCATCACTGTCACCACAAACATGTCAAAGTAATGACAAACATGCATGGTGTGTCAGTTCAATACCAGGAGTGTGTGTTGTGTGTAACATTGGTCACCAGTCTGAAGGTCATTATGCAATAACAACATTGTGTCCTTTGATCCCCTTCCCCCACCTCATTACTCCACCTGTCACTTATCTGCTCTACCTCCATATCATCATCATCATCATCATCATCATCATCATCATCATCCCTCCATTCAGCCAAGCCATCTTTCAGCGTGTGTGAGTATCTGTCTATAGTGTCTCTGAGGAGGATCACAGTTCAGTGTGTGTGTTCAATGTGTGGTGTAGTGTTTGTAGTATACTTCAAACTAAATAAAATTTGGTGTGTCCAATTATGTAAGTAGCTTTCAGTGGGAACAAGCACAACTGGGAAATACTTCAAAACAACAACTGAACATAGAGTTTGACTGAAGCTATTGTGAATCTTAAGAAACCAAACAAAAACCATATCTCACAAGCAGATGTGAAATTGTAACAAGCCATTATGGCTCATCCTTCAGGTTTGAAAACCGTCATTTTGCCTGTACACAGGCACCTTATTCAATTTTGTTTGGAGTACACAGCAAGCTGGAGCAGCTCTGGTAATGGTAGACTGAGATATAAATGGCCGAAGTGTGAAGCATTTAAATAGTAGCCCTCGTTCTCTTCTCAGCTTGTCAGTCAGCAACAACAACGTCACACATACACTGTCACACGCACTCATTCATATTCCAAACCTTGAGATGTGACCCTTATCTATCTTTCTATTAGCCTCAGCTCATAAGAAAAAAGGGGACATCCTGCAGCCGTGTGACACCGAGTACCCCAGCTTCGTTTACGAGCCGTCAGTCAAAGAGACCAACAGCATTATTAAGTGTGGACGCTGCCAGAAGTAAGCACACATATGCACACTCATACACACACAAATCTGCAGAGCACTCCTCTCTAAGCCCTGGACCAGTCATATTAAATTGTCCTTCTAAAATCCATTTTCTGCGGCTTTGCTCTGCTCTGCATACTAAAGCAGTGTGTGTTTATACAAGAGTATCAGGAAGATGGAAATAAGTAGAAAAGGAACGAAATTAGATCAGGATGCACAGGGTTATAGAAAGATCGAGAAGCATTTAAAGAGTGAGAGAGAAAGCGACTGGAAAAGTGAGAGAAAGTATTAACGGAAGTAAATGAAAAAACAGAGATGGGGGAAGAGCGAGTGACAGAAACAGAAATGGGCAAAACAGTGGGAGGCAAACAGAAGGGAAGAGGAGAAAGAGAGGGAAGCATCACAGCATGTGTGTGTCTTTGAAAAAGAGAGACACAGAGAAGCACTGTATTTCTGTGGTTGGTCTGTATTATTTCAGCAGGTTTGTGATCATATGTTGGGTGTGAACGCCCTCATGAGGCCAAAAGAGGCGTGACACATCACGGACACTGCTTTTCTTTTTGTCCCTGTGCTGGAAAAGATCTAGACATTTTGAGTGGAGTGTTTTGGTTGACAGTATTACCCACTGCCACCAATTGATGCCATTGACTAAATCTGTATTTTTTTCTCATAAATGTATGACTCATGAATGAGTATGTGATTTTGTTGTTGTTGTTGTTGCTAATTTATTATTAGTATTATTAATCATTTGTGGGGTGACGTATCTCCGACTGAAAAATGTGTTAATGTCGTACATGACATGGGAGGTTTTCTGTCTCAGTGTTTTTGTTTGTGTGCACATTTTCACATTTATCTTCTCGTGTGTGTGCGTGTGTGTGCGTGTGTGTGTGTGCGTGTGTGTGCGTGCGTCAGGATGTTTGTGGTGCAGCAAATACCAGAGAGCAACCTTTTGATGCTGGTGGTTCAGGCGGACTGTGACTGCTCCAGACAGTACGGACCGCTCACCTTGGAGCCCAAAGAAGTCAAATATATCCTTTGCTATTTTGGTATTCACTGAGCATCTTGAGAAATTAACATACTTTTCGGATATGGTAGAGCAGTTGATATTTCACTGCATAACTCATTGGCATGTTCGTCACGCTCCTTACTTTATCACTTTTAAAAGTACAGCATCATTATGTGTTCCTAATGACCAAAATGTACCAATAACCATAATCAGTTTGCTGCCCTTTTTGTCTTAGTCCAAAATGAATTCCCTTTGTACTGCACTCCCTGTTGCTGCAAACTCCTGCTCTGGAGAGGGTGTGGACAACAAGCAGGAGTCGTTAGGTTTGCAACAAAGACATGATCCCTCACTGGCTTCCCACATGTGAACATTATAATAGTGTTTTGATAAGGCTTTTCCCCTTGCACCATGCTTGACTCACTCATTGTATTACTTAAACTGAGATTTGCAGCTGTACATTTAGTTCAGATTGAATTGGTACAAATTGTGAGCCTGCCATGGTATTTCTGTGTAATATGTTCTTTACATTGCAAAAATCCTTGTGTTGGTATTTGAATGAGAATGCAAGAGAAACCTCTGTTGTTGTTACGCCTTGACCGCGTTGTACATAACGCCTCAGTAAAGTGTGACAGGATGAGGTCGCAGAAGATTCGCAGACGGCCCGAGTCCTGCCACGCCTACCACCCGCAGGTCAGATTCTCATTGGTCCACTCCAAAACTCACAACATCTGCAGCCAATGTACAGCAACTTTGACCGAGCATTGATTTCAGTTAAAATTTTATTAACTTATTAGCTTGTTCAGGTTTACATGCAATTGTTTTTTCACGGCACACATTGTGATAATATATATATGTCCCTCCTCTCTAAATTTACTATCTTCTTATTCATATATTTATTTATTCACTGTTTGATGATATCATATTAGTATAAAAATGGCTTGAATCATGGAAGAAACTCAAAGTGAAATCATTTTTTGTTTTGTCCCTGTAGGAGAACGCCAATGACTGCGGACGGGCTTCTTTCATATCTCTCTCAGCCTCTCTCTTCATTATCTGTGTCTCCTTCTTGGCACTTGTCTCCTGATGATGGACAACTCTGCTGTTTCATATAAAGGAGGAGATTGGAATAAATCAAGAGATGTGTTTGGACACTGGACACCTCAAGTGGATTTTTTATAAAAACAAATCTAATCCTGCACAATTTGCTCATGACAACCACAAGCCTGGTCCCTCCTGATGGACGTTTCATGTGCTTTATGAGCATTTGTTGGTTAATACATAGAAATCAATAAATCTGAAGTGAAGACTGCAAAGAAAGCAATTTAATCGACTGTTGTTGCCATGGATACTTTTCCTTTAGTTACATTCTCACATACCACTTTGGAACTTAAAATCAAATGGGATTAAAGAGATGCAGGTGGTGGCTATGATGTGCATTGGTAAAAGGGGATTGTGAGTCACAAGATGCAACATAACAAAGTCCAAGGGGGAAAAAATGTTTCTCATTTCCCATATCGCACTATATTGTGTGTGGCAGACACACGTGCATATTATATATGCGGCTGCAAGCGTGCACACCACCAAAACACACACATCTGATATTAATCATCCACATTACTTTATTTACAGACTTTGCTTTTTTTTAATGTTGAATAATATCCACTGAGAGAAGGGCTACAGCAACATGTGGGGAAACATTGTTGTGTTGCTGGTGAGAGTCATGTTTTATAAGATTGTTTGCAATATTAATGGATGATGGACAATGGATGAGAGTATGGCTCAGTGCCTAGGAAGTGATCACAATGGAGTTAGACAGAATTTAAGGTAAGTATACAAATGTAATAAAGATCATAAGAATGGGGATCTTGGGGATCTCATTTTTGAGTTTATACTTTGATGATTTCCCAAAAATATTTGTTTCTTTAAAAGATGTCTGTCTGCCTTTCTGTCTTTATCAGCTGTGTCTTTCTCTGTGTTTGTACATACTGTCTGTAATTACTTTTGTCTGTTCGGCTGGACATGTAGAAACTGCAACTCCCACAGAGCGTAGATCAACGATCAGCATGGATAACACAATGATAGACTAAGGTTCAAAATGTATTCACTTTTTTTTTTTTTTTTTGAGATTTAAAAAAAATGCATATACATGGTTTCAGTCTGCATGTGTTTACCACAAATGATTATTTGCACTTTTACAAACATATGTGAAACAAAGAATTTTACTTTAATGCGTTTACTTGAGACTGCGGTTTTGTAAACCATCAATGTCATGCATCTGCTACTTATTTCTGCCATAAATAACTATAAGATTTAATAATTTCATGATAAATGCAAAATAATAGGTAGCACTCACTCTGAGAAACAACATTCTCATAATTATGGAAGAAACTTAGTCATAGCTTAATTTTTGAAAATGTCACATTGATACAGTACATATGTAATTGCAATGTAAATTTATCTTGTAAATCTAATGTCATAGGGTATTTTTGTATACATCTGCTTATGTGTTTCATATTCTTGACTGCTTTGCTCAGCATTTCATTGTATTTTGGGCTGTGAGTGTCCCTGTAGCTTTTTCTATAATATTTTTCATCTCACAAAGCATGTCTATGAATTGAACTGATTCTGATGACAAAATTGAGATTTTTGCCTGGTTATGTAACAGACTCAGATACATATTGTGCGTGTGGGTGTGAATCATTACAGTATGTTCTGTTGTTGCTGGGATTATGAGAGTAATTTGATTATTTGTTCCATATTTGTTTGTAATTTCCACTATACAATATCCTGTGTATTGTGTGGTTGACATGTCCACGTTGTATGTTGGTTGACTGAAGCCATGATTTGTACAAAGCAAATTAAATTATCCTTATGGTTTTTCTACTGTAATTGTTGTCAGTGTGCGTCAGTGATTATAGTGTTGCACAAACATGGATGCAGGTAGCAGTACCAGAATAAGAGGGTCAGTATAGCAATTCTTGGAAAATACAGAGATTCATGTCATGATTGTATGAAAAAACAAAGTGAAGTGAATAGTTTTTGGACTTCCTTTTTAATACGGAAGTCAGTTAATCTGTCAGTTCTATCCATAGGTACCAAACAAACAGTTAAGCTTTTATGCTTTAAATTGACATCAGCCAAAAAAGTGGTGTAAGAAGAGAGCAGAAAAATGGACCAAAGTTATTTACACTTCTTACATTGTTTGTGATAATGGACAAATTTCCTGCTTGACTCTGTGCTGAAAGTCAACTGGAGAGTGAGATTTTGTTGAATAGTAATCCAAAGACTCAGCACTGCAACAACAAAATGTTCTTAAAAAACAACTATCATATAATTTTTTAATCATAAATCCAGTTTCCTCCAATGACAATACAGACTTTTAGAATTTCAGAAGACAGTAGAATAAAGAAACTGCTCACCTGCAGAATAATTTTGTGATAAACAATGACAATGATGGCAGGTTTGTTTTTTATTTGACATTCCTCTGTCAATCTTTCAGATATCACATTCATAGTAAATTTAAGTATGTTGGCACTTAGTATATTCATGGTATAATAGTATAAATTAAACTTTGGAGGCCCATTTCTGTCAAAGTTATAAGATAGTGAGTCAAAAGTTAAATTTTCTACCTCAGGAAGTCAAAACAGTTCCTTTAACAATCCATAACATTTCATCCTTTTCCATTTAATAATGAGTAGAATACATTACGTTCTGCAAGTACTAGTGCGTTTTCGGATATAATCTAATGTTTTGTAATGACTGAGGTGGGCCAGCAGGGACTTGTTCTCCCCTCTCTGACTCATTGTTTGTGGCTCACTGTTGCTCTGTACCGCCGGGCGGAGAGCGAGAGACGGGCCAGAGGAAAATGGCGGACGGTGTGGATCACATCGACATCTACGCCGACGTAGAGGAGGAATTCAACCAGGTATTAAATACTTATCTAGCACATTTTGACTAATGGTACTATTTTCTGTATATGTGTGTAATCCCGTCTTGTTATTATAACGAAAAAATGGCGTGCTCTGTTGGTTAAAAGACCCCCTCTCGCATATAGGCCTACTTTCACCATGCTGCAAGCCTGCAGCCTTAGCTAATATTATCGGCTCGAAATTTGAATTTGTGGTGTTGTCGGTATTTAACACACCGTGGGATGCATGTATTAATCGATGTGCTATATGCAAAGATTGTTTCTCTATGGGTGCATGCGAAATGCAGCCGCTTTCATTGTTCAGCATTCACAGTTTCAGGCCTCAGCATGGCCGCCAATGGCGGGTTAGAAACAAACACAGTTGCTCTAGCTAGCTAAGTGTTAGCCACTTGCTGCCTTTTTTAATAAGTAGTTTTTTGTGTCGTTAGTTTATAGAAAACGAACTCCGGTTTGTAACGAACTTAAATTGAAATGTTGAATGGTTAGGTATGAAACGTAAAATGTATGAATGAGAAGCTCAATTAATGGATGTATAAGTTGTTAGTTTGACTGCTAGCTTCTTGTAGCATTTATGTGTTTGCTCGGTACATGTTGTTTTCTTCTTCCCACACACGCCCCTTTAGTGTACAACTAGAGGAGGCCACATTAGCTTAATCTTGGGTGCAGTTTGTGTTGTTTGTAGGTTATCTAGAGTAAAAAAAATCTCAACGACATAACAATAAAGTTGTGTTACGTTCACCCATTGTGCATATTGTGTAGAAGCATTCTGCTGCTCATGCACTGAGTTCCCGAAGTAGCACCACTTGTGGTTTCTGTCACGAGCTCCTTCTGTTAAACTGTTAAACCTGAACTCAATAAAGCAGATGCATTCGAAGGTTAATTAGAGATATGTCATGCTGCAACATAAAAGGAAAAACGTTTGTGTGTGTGTTTGTATATCTAAAGTTAGTGAAGACTTCACTTTGATTATTTTAGTTCACTGACCCAGTTTAGGTTATGTGCGAGTTACACTGTGACAGGAAGGTAAACAAAATCTGCCCTTCACTCCGCTTGAGACCAGCTTATCCTGACATGACTTACTCAGTGACTATGTCCACACTTTCCGATGAGTGTCTGCAATGCTGGGAATGCATTTACGCAATGACTGTAATTGCTCCAATAACCTGTTCTACATAAACTCAGGTCAAATGACTATTTAAAATATGACTGAGGTGCTTTAAGGAATATAGGTGTGTTCACAAGGTAACACTAAGATTCAGTATACTGTGGATTAGACGATCAGATTTAAGGCCTAGTTAACAGATTTGCGGTGTGCAAGAGTGTTTAATGTAATATAACAGCACATACCACAACAGTGTGTGAGCAGTAAAACTAACCAAAATGTATTTATCATTATTGATTATGAATAAAGCCATAAATAAAAAGATTTCTTTCGTGAGTGTAATATCATACAGAAATATCCTTTATGTGTATTACTCTAATGATTAGCCTGTTTTGTGCATGTGAGAAACAGCCTTTGCTTTTTATATAGCCATGGACTGTGATTTGTCAACATTAAGAAGTTACCATACCACTTGACCTGGACTGACAGAGGCTAATAGCGCAGTGGGTCAAAATCAAAAGAAAGACATTTTCTTGAATTTAGACATAAAATAAGTAAAATGATTTAAATAAAGTCAAGAAGTCAAGTGAAACGTACTGAATAATAAAATCATTATTGATTCTATGTGTTTTGGTACTAAATATCACTGTGCACCTACCTCACATCTATTTACAGATGAGAATGGGTATAATCTGTTGTGAAAGTGCTCATAATATGTTATAAGTGTTTGACCGGACTGTTGTTGTCATACTTAACAGGAAGCTGACTATCCAGTTCATGAGCAGATAGACCTGTATGATGATGTAATATCCCCATCAGCCAACAATGGTGATGCCCCAGAAGACCGTGACTACCTGGACACGCTGCCTGCACCAGGTGGCACAGAGGGAGGGAAGAGTGCCCCGCCCAATGTGGTGTACACCTACACAGGAAAAAGGATCGCCCTATATATAGGAAACCTCACATGGGTGGGTAGTAGAGAATTATTATATTTGTATAATTGGGGACTACCTAAATCACATTCTCTTAAATTGCAGGTTTAATCTTTACATGTTCTGTTAAGTAAACGCAGGTTGTAAAATATTATGTAATTGTCAATTTAATGAAGTCACTATGAATAAACAGAACATGCTGTTTTCTCTTATGCAGTGGACAACAGATGAGGACCTGACAGAAGCCATCCGATCGATTGGCATCACAGATGTGCTGGAGATCAAGTTCTTTGAAAACAGAGCAAATGGGCAGTCCAAAGGGTGAGGTTTTTATTATCTGTGTGTCACATGATTGCACTCAATCACAGGTTATAATACTTACCTCTTGTAACATCCCAGGTTCGTTTTGCCATTTTCATGCATGTCTTGTCATAATGCTCTTATAGTGGATACAGATGGAAATGCATATGATCTTGGTGCAAAAGATACATTTTATTAGGCCTGTTTTTTATGTGTCACTTTCAGCACAGATCGTTGTAGATCTGATGCAGTGTAATATTGGACAGTACACTGTGAAATGACATTTGAGACCAGTTCTCTATAGTGTCAGAGTATTTTACCATTTTAAGATTAAAGCAAGATGCCACACAAGTGAAAAATGACCCACACAAGTCAAGGTGAAATGTCAAAGTCATGAGAAATTATACAAATCAAAAATTGAATAAATTAATTCTTGGAGGGTGAACTCTGATTGTCTGCACAAGTGTGATTTTCTATGTCCTTTGCATGTGTCTCCCAGGTTTGCCCTGGTGTGTGTGGGCTCAGAAGCATCATCCAGGAAGTTAATGGAACTCCTATCAAAGAGGGAGCTCCACGGTCAGAATCCTATTGTCACGCCATGCAACAAACAGTCCCTCAGCCAGTTTGAGATGCAGTCACGCAAAAGTAAGTAGGACACACTTGGTGTCTGCATGGTTTAAGATGCACTCTGCAAGAGTTAACTAAAAGACTTGTCACAATGCTGCTCGAAACCAGTCATGTAAAAGTAAGTTGTACATGCTGTGACATGTCAGTCTGCTGAAAGTGCAGTTACGCTGCAGCATGTAAGTAAAATATATGGACTTCATGTACAGTCAATTATACCAGTATGTAGTCCTTCAGCTACTCACTCAGTCACATAACGTCCAAAGCTCCATTTCTGTTATTGCACACACAGTACACCTCTTTCCTATTTATTAGATATTAAAAGGAAAAGTGAATGTTGCCTTATTATTTCACAGGTACCCAGTCAGGTCAGATGTCTGGGGAAGGTAAAGCCGGTCCCCCTGGAGCAGGCCCCCGTGGAGGTTTCCCCATGGGTCGAGGCAGAGGAAGGTTCCCTGGACCACCTGGCCCTGGAGGAGACCGCTTCCCTGGTCCTGTTGGGCCTGGAGGACCTCCACCACACTTCCCTGGTTAGTTTGGTAACAGGTGTTTGTACCAGAACGGTGGGGACAATGTCCCTGTCAGTGAAGTCAGTTTAAAGATAATATCTAAAGAGTGCAGATTCAGTAATCAGATGGAAGTTTTAGCAAGTTTATTCTATAGGAATTAATGTTCAACTCAAATACATGTCTAATGATACCAAGCAGTGAAGTTTTTAAATTTACTTGAACCATTTATAGCCTGAGTGTAGGAGGTACAGGCTGTCATTAGAACAATGAAAGGTCAGTTCAAGCACTAACACTCACTGTAAATCACGAGCTGCCTCTTAATTTAATTTTGACATTTCAGTAATTGTTTTTTTTACCTGATATGAGTTGGGGGGAAAGTTATAGGACTTTGTTGAATGTTAGATTGGCCCCGCCGTACTAAACAAGGTGAGTTCATGGCAGATGAGATGTTTGTTTCCTCTGCCAGGTTCTGGAAAATCAATATCAATTTATATTCTTAGATAAATTATTTTCCAGTTTCAGAAGTGGAGGCTAATTCATGGCTGGATGCGTTGGGAAGACATACACATCATGAGTCGCAGTATTAGCTCAACACAGGATGTGTAATCTGATGTGTATGTATTGGTTTGCTCGGACTCACAGTTGGCAGTGGTCATGCTTTATCACCAGTTGAGGTTAATGTGTCAGTGGATTCCTGATTTAGACCTGGTATTGTTAAAAGCTGCCCTCCCCTATTATGTTGAATCTTATGTTTTCGTTTTCAGGCTTTTGTTGTTCATGTGGTGATATGCAATAATATAGTGCTGCATCATATTGAAATAATCATCATAGTGTGACAAGGGCCTTGAAAACATTACAGGAGGTTAATAAAATTGTGCTCTGTGTCTGGCAGTGCTGCTCTGTTAGCACAGTCCAGGCTTTGCTGCTACTCACGCCCGCATGGAACCAAGGCTAGTCTGTTGTAGTGCGTGTGTTTCTAGTGAGGGATCTCTCTCCCTTTAAATCTGTGCTGGCAGGGCTATGTCTTTGCATGTTTCCCTCCAAATCTTGTTTGTTCTTTTTTGTCCCTCTTCACTTCCAGTTGAACAAATAATCCCTCCTTGGCTGCAATTTGCTGCTCACTGACAATTTCCAACACCATTCCTTGACAAGCAGTTTGCTCAAAGCTTCACTTGGCAAGCTACCAGTTTTCAACTTCTTACAAATCTTGGATTGGCTGCCTTACACTTCCAGTAGGAAAGAATGGAGTTGCCAGCTTTTTCTTTTTTCCTTTTTTGCGTATTTGCCCTTCATCCCACTTTTTCGCATCTCTTGTTTCGCTTAGTGGCTGGTCCCCTGTGCTGCTGGGCTGTGAAAGTCCTTCAGTTGGTAGGCAGAAGTCTATGCAGGGAAGAGTTGTGATTGGTTTGCTTTCTTCCCCATTAGGCTCGGGGATGAGACCAGATCTGATTAGGCACCAAGATGGCCCTCTGATGGATATGAGTTTCAATCCCTTCCCGCCGGGGGGCAGGAACGGGAGCTGGCGTGGCAGAGGTGAAACACCTCGATTGATCTGGTTGATATGATCGATCGCCTTCTTATCCTAACCCTTAGCTGTTGATTGGTAGAAGTTGTGCCATTGACACCGTGAGGTTGACTGCCTCAGAAACAGCTGAATTTACCAACAAACATCTAAATCCCTAGACAGTTTGCATCAAATACTGTTGGCGTTACATGAGGCTTGGGTAAATATTTTAATGTGTTCACACTATAAAATTTTAGAGAAGCACACCATTTAGAGATGTGCTCTGTTCAGGCAGAAGCAAGTTGTTTTGAAGCCCATATTGCAGTCTGCCTACTGCTTAGTATTTCTGTATGTCTTTTGCACCTCAGTCCACTAAGGATGTGTAGTTGACCCAATATAAAGAAAATAATTCCCTTTATATTGTTTTTGTAAAATTCCTTCATACAGTTGCATGACAGGTTTAATATGTGTCTAATGACAAAGCTGTGTAATCCCCATTAAGCCCTAAATGGCATCTCATGAGTGGCCCTTGTTTGGAATAGTCTATTTGGTAACTGCAATATATACGGTATGTCATATGTATGAACCCGACATTTTGAACTTGGAAACTTATAGCAGTGCCCGCCTCTCAATTAAGTGCTGAGGAAAAAGAAGTCGGTGTTAAATGCAAGACCTCAGATTTAAAAAAAAAAAAAAAAATGCCTGCTTGACATAATTTGCTATCAGTGTATCTCCTCATCTGTTCTGTTGCCTTCTGATTTTTCAATATTATTTTGTGGTCCTTTTTTCATTTGTTGTCCCCTGTAGCTATGGCTTGCTCTTCTTTATCTGTCCGTGTCATTGTCCCTGCTTTGAATAATCAGTGCCCAAAAAAATCTATATATGAATGAACCAGAGAAAATACAGGTTGCTGCAAGATATTAGATACTAGAGCTAGACCAACGAACGGCTGTTCTGTGTTATGTTTTAACCCAGCCAATTACATTTTCAAATAGAAAAGGTCTGTTTTTTTTTTTTTTTCTTTTACCAGAATACTTATTTCCCATCATACTCAAAAGCTGGGGAGGGCTTCTCCTGCTGTAACATATACAAAACATAAAGCGTGTGTTTGATAAGCCTCTGTTTTGTCCCTTTTGTTCTTTTTTTAAGGTGGGATGCAGGGTCCCCCACGTCCCCCTCCTGGTCCACCTGGTCCCCCTGGCCCTCCAGGACCTCCACCTCCTGGACAGGGTCTCCCCCCTCCCCTCGCTGGCCCTCCAAATCGTGGTGACAGACCTCCTCCCCCTGTTCTCTTCCCTGGTCAGTTTGGCCAGCCACCAATGGGACCCCTACCTCCAGGCCCCCCTCCTCCAGGTTACGGCCCTCCCCCTGGTCCCCCACCCCCTCAGCAGGGTCCGCCACCTCCAGGACCCTTCCCTCCTCGGCCCCCAGGTCCCATTGGACCCCCTATGGCTTTGGCTCCACCTCCACACATGCCAGGTCCCCCGCCGGGTGGACCGCCACCAGCCCCTCATGTCAACCCTGCATTCTTCCCCCCACCGGGCAACAACAGTATGCCGCCCAACGACAGCCGAGGGCCCCCAGGACCAAACGACCCATACGGTCGCCCACCACCATATGAGAGAGGAGACTACGGTCCTGGAGGCCGGTAAGACTGGGTGGTGAAGGAGGAACAAAATATTAATACAGAAATTTATATAATTTTCTCTTCCTACTATGTTATTTATACCCTGGCACAAAGTGTCGCTCCTTTCATTCAGTGTAAGAATTATGGACTCATGGTTGTAAGATGCCGATTTGTACTTTTTTTTGTTAAAGATAGTTTGCAAAGATAACTGTCTGTTTTAATCTGAAACGTAACACATGCCCCAACCTTTGTGTGTTTGTCTGTGTTCTTGTAGGGAGATGGAGGCATCACGGACCCCGTTGAGTGAGGCAGAGTTTGAAGAGATCATGAACAGAAACAGAGCCATTTCCTCCAGTGCCATATCTAGGGCTGTGTCTGACGCTAGTGCAGGTAACACACTATTGTACATACAATACAACTATGTGCTTGTTTTGATCGTTAAGATGTCTTCACCAACATCAAAATTAGAAACCAACATAAATCAAAGTTTAATGCAACTTTATATCCCCTCTTTAGCTGACTATGGCAGTGCTATAGAGACCTTGGTGACTGCCATCAGTCTGATTAAGCAGTCCAAAGTGTCAGCAGACGACCGCTGTAAGGTCCTCATCAGTTCCCTGCAGGACTGTCTTCACGGTATTGAGTCAAAAAGCTACGGCTCTGCCTCCAGGTAAGACTTTGATTTAATGCCATTAATCCATGCCATATATCCTATGAAATATGACATTGAAGTTGTTTCTAATCTATACTAAAAAAGATGTGAAAAACTTCAGACAGAGTATAGCAAGTAATTTGGATCAAATGCAAAGGGGAAAAAAGCCTGCCAGATTTAAAGCTACATGGATTATTTGGCTCCCATTTTATATGGTTATGCTTGTTTGTTTTTTTCTAATAGGAATTGGCCATATAAGATTTTGTATTTAGCACTTTGAAACCCCTGATACACAGCCTAAACATGTTTCTTTATCTCTGCCAGGCGAGAGCGCTCCAGAGAACGTGACCACAGTCGCTCCAGAGAAAAGAGCCGACGCCACAAGTCCCGCAGTCGCGACAGGCACGAAGACTATTACCGAGAGCGCAGCCGGGAGCGTGACCGCCATCGCGAGAGGGACCGGGACAGAGACCGGGAAAGAGAGAGGGAGAGGGAGTACCGACACCGCTAGACGAGAAGGGAGGTGGGTACAACCTTTGTTATTTTCTTCTCTCATAAGCTGTGCTCTTGTCTTCTTCCTCACTGTATTTGTCTTGGACCTGGGTTGAGACAGTTGAGTTAATTACACGACGAGGGAAGAAAATTCTGGTGTTTAGTTTTATAGACACGTGTCAAAATTTGATCAACAGTGTGTGTGGTGTGTTATCATCCAAAATAACAAATTATCAAGTAAAACGTTTTCTTTCCCCTCATCAGTACAGTCACAGAGATGAAAATGCATAGACCATAAGAAGTTATAAAAACGCGTTTAATACTTATGAATTGATATGGTTATGTTTGATAAAAAATTAAAAAACCTTTCAACATAGAATGACCTTAAGCGTTTATTAAAGTGAATTCTTGAGGATGGGATTAGGGGAGACAAGGTAAGCAAGAAAAAACTTAAAACTCTGTCCTTTGGTTTCAGGTAGGTGTAAGGTAAGTGCTTTCATTCAAGTTTCATAATTGGTGGTTACACTTGTGTTAATGTGTATATTGTCTGTCGGAAAAATGTGTGTAATCCACACTCATTGTATTCACTTTGCTCAAAGCGGTTTGTAAGAGTTGTATCTGCTGTGGTGTTTTTTAACCACTATCCCTAAAACAGAAAATACACTGGCAGTGAGTGGAAATTGATTTTGTGGATGAATTGTTACTTTTTGGTCTACAGGCCTCTGAGGCTGGTAAATTACAAAATTCTTTAGCCACTTTATGTATTCTGATTACATTACAAAATAAAGGTACAAATTCTCTAGGAGAAAGCGTGTGCCTGTGAAGCTGTAAAGCAGCACTAACCTGATGCTGTTACATACTGTATATTTATTACGCAGTACAAATAAACTCAACTCTGCAAATTCAAACATGCAATTGGCTCGTTTAAAGTGGAAATAATCAGAATTTGGGTTTTACCAGCAGCTATGGCCAGTGGATCAAAAGTTGAGTATTTTTCAGGCTTTAATATCAAGATTCAGTACTTTGGCATTTCATTATATGCAAGTTTACAGTTTACTCTTTATTGAAGAGTGTTGTGACTGTTGAGTAGTTTAATCAGTGTGCTTTTAATAGTGGTTCCTTGACGGATTGGCCGGTTTTCAGATTTCAGTATTCCCCAATCATCAACAGATTTAGCAATTTGTCTGGTCTGTTCAGATTTGATTTGTATTTTTAAAAAAATTACAATGTTCAACTTGTCAATAATGGACCAATCTGCACTTTGTAATGTTGTATGCATACTACCATTTCAGTTTATTGTCATGTTTTTAATGAAGAGAAGGTGAAAATTTATTTATCAAACAGTTTCAATATCTGATGGTTTTTGGACATAGAATTTTGACAGTGTGATTGTGCCATATTTACATGACAGTAATGTTTCCTGGCATTTTACTTTTGTCAAACTGAATGTTTTGTAGCCACTTCTGAACCATTGTACCTCAATTTAAGACATTGAGGTGAAATGAAAAAATATCATGCTTATGTCCTTTTGATGTCATGTTCTGACAACATAGACGTTAGTGTGATGTCCAAATGTTGATGCCATTAGTACACATAATGTCACAGATCCTTTATTTGAGGCAAAGGTCAAAGGACATACAGAATTCTGATGGATTGATCGGTGGCTTTAAATTTTAATTAATTGTAATTTGCTTATTATCAGAATTTGTTAACACTAAGGATCAGTGAATACGTAATTTCAGTGTCTTATGAATATATTATTGGAAAGAGTAAATTACACAGAATATTAACTGAAGAAATCAAAAGCTAGGATCAGAAAATCTATCCTTTCAGAACCCAGGTTTTTGTGCCTTGTCATCAGGCCGTCATTAAATTTATTTAGTTGAGTTTTGTGATTCAGGCACATAGTAAATAAAAACTCTTAACAAATTTATATATCAATGCAGCAAATTCATGATTAGATGCTCATTGTTGTTTTGACATTGATTGACACATAGTACAAATTTACATTCTTTTGATATTTTGTTTTTATGTGATTCTTGTATGTAAATTGAAATGATTCCCGTTTAGGCTGAGTGTTTATTTTTCAATGGTGAATCGTCCTAGGTTGGCAAGAGATCATACAAGTATTATTGAGTATTTTGGCTCATAGCATTATGGATGGCTTTTTGGATGTTGAGTCATGTTATGGATGAGTTGTAGATAAATTTATCTGAAATGATTAGCTTGTACACAACTGATATGTGTTGCTGTCAAATTATTTGAGCTAAATGTTCTTTAGGAAAATTTCTGGTGTTTTCATGGATTCTCAGTGTTAGGGTTTCACAAATAATTTTGTATTCTTTTTGGGAAGATGTTTTCTTCCATTGCGTCACTTGCGTGTTGAAACACATGATAAAATTTTAAAGTTTTGGAACGGCAGTTGAATATAATAGTTTGAACTATTTTGTGTTGTTCTGATGTCCTTCACTGCCAAAGCCTTAAGATATCTGTGGTGTTGTATAAACCACTCCTTATAGAGCAGAGTCTAATAGGTTACAAGGGCCTTCAGCATCTCTGTACAGTTGTGCATCACCCCAAATAATATTTCTCATGATTTTAAATGAGCTTTCAGACAGAAACTTCATTCACTCCTTAATGTCTTAATTTAGTTATGCTTGCAGGGCAGGAAATATGCTCTGTACATTAGAACATTATTTATAAATGAGCTTTTTCATAAGCATGTCCGTTTCTCTCACTGAGGAATATTAACTGGGGTGGCTTTGCTTGTGGAGTTGCTGAACTCAGAAAGCAGAAAACCGTACATTAGACTGTAACGGAGTAACTTTCTCGGTAATCTGTAATGTGATATAGTGTAGAGTTGAGCTCATTTTTAGCTGTCAGCGTTAGCTGAGTTGATTTGACCTCTGTTCCACTCAATTGTCCTTTATCTACACAAGGTGTTACTGAAGAGTAATGCTTGTGTCCACTGGGAACCTCTTAACAAAAACTACTTTTTCTAATTTTGTGAAGTTAGAAAGTAGACATTTCTTTCATGATTACTTTCACTCAAAGCATTTGTACATCTTCAGAGTTTCAGCAGCTTAAAGAAAAAAACTGAGTTTGAATGGAGCTCTGCAGTTTCAATTGTAGCATTGCAACAGGATCTACTGCAGTCTCCTCCAACACATATCTTGGTATCTCTGTGAGATAAGAGATCCCCAGTGGGCACAAGGCTGAATAACATTTGGTAATGTATAGATTCCAAAAATGCATTTGTTGAGTATATTTTGCCAAAAAAATGTTTTTGCAGTAAAAATGAAATGAATGAGGAAGTGGGCAATATACATGTAATAAGGCCAAATATGTCCATTTTCCATTTGACCATGTCCAAAATCCACCTTTGCATTCAGTCTGATATCTCACAGCATGTGATTCAGGAAACATTTGAGAATTGCAAAACATATTGCTTTTATAGTAGTATGGCTATTTGTTGTGTCCGCAGATATGCTTTAACACTGTTTTATCTGTTCATATTGCCATGGGGGAATGCACAGTGTTTGTACCAGGCTGAAATTACTTTTTATACTGGACTCAGTCTGATTGCAGGTGTATTTGTGCTGGGGATCACAGCATACTATTTGCTCATGTCAAACCAGGGTCAAACAGAGTTTCAGCACAAGGTTGACAATAAACCTTCATGCCCATTTAAATAACAGGGTGAAAATGAATGGTATAGTTAATATAGCTGACTGAGAGATGGTCTAAGGTAGAACAAGACATGTTTTAATAACGTTTCGTTACCAGGTTATTACAGTCAACAAATGTTATGTAATCACATTGAGTGGAATTGCAAGAGAAATTTAGTTATCATTAAACTATTTTCTGAAGATGTGATAATTGACAGTGGAAATAAAGGTGATACCCACAGAAACTACTACAATGTCAGAATGTAATCTGATTTTTTAAAGAAGCTATTTGTAAGTTTTGCTATTGCTACATAGCCAACATTAACAGCTGTTTACTTACTAGTCTATCAGGAACATCGCAAGTTCAGTGTCAAACTTTCAGTGGTGGAAAGCAACAATATTGTTTTGCTTCTGTTTCAGGCTGTTTAATGAACTGCTTGACCCTGGTTTGGCTCTGACCTGCTTCATTTCCTTGCTGTTAGCTGAAACACTGCTATACATTTGAATGTTTTCAATGAATTATAATATTCTACACTGATCAAGGGTTCAATAATATGGCATATCTTGTAATATGACAAAAGATTTGTTAGTCTGATAGTTGGATGCAATTTGACCATTGACAAAAGTTCAGTCATGCCCATACCCATTTGTACTGGATGTTTTAGCCACTTCTGAATAATGGTGTGACAAGCAGTACCATGTAGTTTGACTACTGTGATGTAAAATATTGTTATTGTTGGTTAAACTGTTTTTGTCTGCACCTTGTAAAACAAACACCCTTATACAGCAAAAACCTAAACAAGTTCAATATGCATTTAAATCTTTGAACCATGTAAAATTATCTGTACTGATTTGACCTGGTGCCTGTAAGTGAGGCCAGTTCTATTTGGCATCTCTGTACCCTGTAAAGTAAAGCCTCTTGTCATCAGGGTCCAATAAACTGGATGTTAGATTAATAGACACCTGACCAGTTAGAGTCGACTTTCTGTATCAGAATTGTTGTCATTTCATCTGAAAAATGTAACATTTCTGTTAAGAGGGATTTTGAATGGGCAGGAATATAATCAGGTCAGTTGATCATTGTTGGTAGTCCGATTAAGCCTTGTGGCTGCCATTTCGAATATGAAAAGATTGCCTTCCTAGTTACCTGTATCTCTCATACTGGACTTTGTCTTTTTCAGTGACTATTGCTGCTTATTCACTGGCATTATGTTAAGACCGTACAGGGGTATACTAAATCAAATTGACATTAAGAGGCTTTTTTCTGTTACATGTAAAAGTCCTAAGATGCTTTTGGCAACCACATCACCGTACCAAAGTATTATCTGCTGTGTCTGAGTCCGATGCGTGCCTTTTGTAGTTTTGTATTTTGATCTACTGTCCCTTTGCTGTGTTTTACTCCTACAATACTTAATTACCTAAAAACCAATCATGCTCTGTTTGTTGAAATGATGGTATTTGACACAGGTTGGAGGCACATTTTTCACATTCTCTTTTTGCTTGAGTCAAGTTAATAAATGGTGAGGGATTTGGGCGGGGTGAAAAGTTTTTAGGTCTTTATCTTGTTCCTAGCATTTCGATGGGGTTGAAAAATATTAACAGGGTGTTCCTGATGTATCTGGATCCATTTTGATTGGTTTGCAAAAAGGGAATACCATAAGAATATATTGAAAACTCACAATATAAACATTTAGGTAATAATGACACAAATAATTAAAAGCTTGAGGTTTTAAAATATCAGCTTTAAAAAAAACCCTAACAGTAAAGGGGAGGAGGCAATGGAATTGTTGAATAGAAAATAACATGTACATATACATGACTTGCCATAGATAATAAATATTTTCAATCAATTTCTAATACTTGACCCTTTTCCCAGTAAATTTCATAATTTGTGCAAAGCACAGTAAAAACATATGATTGTACATAAAGCAGAATTGCCCTGTGAAGCCACACTATAACTACATGCTCACTTAAGCTGTCCACAATGGAGAATGAGCCATTTTCACCTCAGCATAGCTTTTCTTTTTAGAACAATAAACTTTTCCCTCATGTCCATCCCTGATTTTGTAATTCAGTGAACACTGTAGACAGCTCTGTAACAATGTCAAACTTCAGTGTCCCAAGATAAGTTTTATATATGGATCCCATTGACTGTCTGTCTTCATAACAATGTAATCAGCAGACGTTTTTACTTCACATACAGAATGAATAGTTTATAATCCACTTTTCAGTAACGGTGATAAATTGCATTTAATGTTGTTGGATGTTTTGCTGTGTACAAGCAGATAGACTTCACCTCTGCTCCCTCGATATTTCCTGTTCAATTTTGCATGACATGTTTCTCTGTGTCTGTGCCAGGGTTGGGGGCAACACACATTCAACTGAGAATTTTCAGAGCCAAATGTTAATGTACTCAAAGAAAATTGAGACTGTGTTTTTCACTTGTCCTTTTTCCTGATCACTCAACCCTTGTCACAACAAAATGTTAAGTAAGTTTACTTGGATGAACTCCAGCCTTGTGACTCAAATGATGGTGAATTGAACCCAGCCCTGGCGTGCACTTTTTATGTGTAGTGTAGAGGTTTATTGGTGGGTGGATGGGGGGGGGGGGGGGGTATTCACTGTTGGGCTGCCTCGAAACCAAACTCCACCCTTCGTTTTGACACCTTTCAGCTCACGTGGATCAAGGATGGATGGAAGGAAAAGGAGGAACGCTTTCAGTGCACCACCACCACCACCACCTCCTCCCCACCCTGCATGACCGGACAGGATTACAACCGCCACCTCTCCTCCACCCCTCCATCTCTCTTCTCCTCTCCTTCTCCACCCATCCTTCTCTCTGTCTGTTCATCTTGTCTGCCTGACTAAGAGCAGTGGATGGAAGACCCAGACCTGTGTAAGGCTATGTTATCCAAACACCTGTACTCATGGTAACTAAAGATGAAAGAAAAGAAACTTTCCAAACAGCTCTTTTATTTTTATGATGTTTTATTTGACATGAAGATGAGTATGTGTGATGCTTTTTGCAAAGAAACAATAAAATGGCCTGCACAACCCCCCCAAATAGAAGACACAAACATTACATCCTATTTGTTTTTTATTTTCCTTTGCCCGCTGTACTGTGTACATTCAGTTTAGAGATCCGTTTTTATAGGGTACATGTTTGATGTTTTCTCCCCACCTCTCCTGCTCATTCTCATATATTCTTTTCATGGTTAGTATGTTTGTAAATGTCTCTGCTTTTGATTAAAAACTAGATGGTGTTGTAATAAAAACTGTTTACTGAGGTACATTTGGCATTTGGTGAATTCCTCTACATGTTTGGCTCATTTATATTAAATGTACATTTTGGAGTGCTAAAATGTTTTTCATATTGAATTTGTCTACTCTTAGATTATACTTTTTAGCTGTCTACGTGAGTGGTTTTATTCCTTTTTTTATTTTGCTTTGGTTTTGTTTTTTTTCTTCTTCAAACGGACACATTTTACCAGGTAAGAGAAATTAAAGAATGCACTATTTTGCAATGTGCTCTGATTGATGGATGGGATTAAACAATATATAGACCATGAACATTTGGAGGTCTATATGTTCTTGCACCTTTTTGGACGATTTCAGATAAACCAGTAAAAAACACATAATGTTCACAAAGTGGTGTCTGATGTTTGATGTATGTGTAATCACAGTGAATAGCCATCACAATATTTCTAAACCAAATTGTCTTTGAGTTCTGTTGTGTTTTGTTAATGTGAATTGCATTCATTCTTACACTTAATTCATATTCATTTAAGCAGCCATTGTAGTTACATCTTAGATGGAATTCAATTAATTGAAAAATTTCCATTTCAAGTGAATATTACTTTTTTGCTCTTATGTTTCACACGTAAAATGTTTTTGTTGATTTTTAACATCCAAACACAACAAAAGGAGCAAAGTCAGTACAGCTGGTAGTTCCAATGCAATTTGTTAAAGGTACTGCAACACTAACTTTGTCATATTATCCACTGCAACACATCTTTTATTCAACCACCCGTCATATTCATGTCTTGCATTTTTGTTGAAATAGGCTGTGATTGTAAACACTTTGTGATAACAAGCTTTTAGATTGTAATGTTGAATATAATGGGTTTGGCAAATAAGCACTGAGTTACATGTATGTTTTTTTTTTTTTTTTTTTTTTTTTTTACTGTCTCAGATCAAAACTTCAGTTATTAAAAAAAAAATATTAGACTTAGCTGTCCTAACATATATCTGATTTTGAACCATAAGCCCAGACAAGTTTCTGAAATTGCGTAAATAAAAATGTAAAAATTCTGTGAAGTTTTGCAGGAAAAGTGTTTTAACAGGGGTGCCATATTGCTGTTCGTTTCATTTGTTCTTCAAAACAATGGAATATGGACAAATTAACTAACACCAATATTAATAAGACGGCAAACAAACTTTTGTTAACACTCTACTGTTCAAAATGAAAAATCCTATTTTGCGTTTGTTTTTTTAGTTTGTTTTTTTTTTGTTTGTTTTACTTGTGAAGGTGAATGTTTTATATCCATCATGTCGGTTCAAATTTCCATGACCATCCCCTAAAATACTGCATCTCCACAGGTATTTGATGTAAAAATTGTGGACCCTAAACTCCAACTAGAGGAATCCCTGACCTTTGATAAATGAAAAAATGTTAATCAGATTGTAGCAAAATCCAAATATTTTTTTTTAAAACCGTCATGATTTCCTTGGAATGTATTTTTCTAATGGTATACTTTTAAGAGTGTTTTATATACACAAGGGTTATTGATATGAAGAACAATGTGGAAAAAGTGGGGCATGAAAGAGAATGCCATTTCTCTTGATTCCTTAAAAATGTTAATGCAGTTAAAAACCCCTACACACCCCTGCTTTTTAATTATTTTGGGTTGTGTGTGTGTGTGTGTATGTGTATGTATGTATGTATGTGTATGTGTGTGTACGTACAGATAATGCTTCTGTCCGCAGCACTGAAGGTAAGTGTTTTCAGGTCTACATGTACTGCAGAAGAAGAAACAGTCCAATCCAGACAATGTCTGGCCAATTCTGCTGCAGCAAGCCAGACCAACATTTTTACATCATGCAAGATATTGGAAAGTATCTTTTTTGTGTTTGATTTGTTTCTTTCAGTATTTTACTTGAATAGTATAATGTAAGATTTTCTCATTATTCATTAATTGATCTTCACCTACTTTTTCATTGTTTGGAATAGACTAAACAAATGTTTCAAAGTTAGCCGAGTGTGACCACAAACTAAAACTAACTAAGGTGTAAGTGGTGAAAACTATCAATGATTGGTAATTTGCAATTCAGTTTTTTTCTGGCTGCAAATGTAATAATTGATCAGCACAGTTAGTGCAGACCAAATCAAAAGCAGGACTACTACTCAGCAGTTTTACAACAGTTGAATGAATGCATTCGGTCTTATTAGTGCCTATGATGAGTTGAGCTTTGAGTTTGAGTTTTACATATTGATTGAGTTAATTCTAGTTTATTTTCGCTGTGGGGTTGTTACCCTTTGTAACTGCCAGTAATATCTAGTTATGATTACACTTTAACACACGTCCTGTCAGGGAGAGGCACATGGTTGCCAAAATAATCAAATGGTTGTTTTTGTCTCAAAAATAAAAACATTTTAAATTGATTTTGGTTTTGTGGCTTTCCTTTGAGCGTACATCTAATTAGCGTTATAATGGATGTAGGTTAATTAAAATGTAAATCAGATCAGATTTTGGTCCAAAGTTCTGCATTAGGTTACTGCTCAGTTAAAAAAAATTTCCCCCAAAATGCTTTTGTTGAGGTTTAATATAGGGAAATGAACAAATGATCAAAAATAATGGATAGAGATGGTGACATTTAGTAGAAACAGTCTCCTAAGTCTTGTGGGTAAACTTCACTTATGCCAAATACTGATAGAAGCTTGAACCTAACGAAGAACCTAACGAAAGCTAAAACTGCGTTTGCAGCTTGTGACAGTAAACTATTATCCAGATTATCCTATATTTTTAAGATGTGATGCAGGCAGTAGTCCTGTCCTGCGATATTGCCTCCTTTAACCCGGAACCTTAGTGTCTCTAACACACGCCTATCGGACAACGAAACCCGTTACACTTAATACTTCCGGCGCTTGTTTGGCTGGCGGTTTGAAATGAGATTGCTGCTGTAAAAAAACACACTTTTCGTGCTTAAATGGCAGGTCTATTAAGAGATATTATACGCTGCGGAGCAAGGAGAGTATTATAGAGCGTAATACTGGTTCAACTTCACTCTCGCTTTACTGTACTATGTTCAAAAAGATGACTGAATTTGGTCCAGATTCCGGGGGGCGAGTTAAGGTAATGTAACGTCACACTAGACTAGTTTGGGTGTTTTTTTTTTTAAATAATTAATTCACTGCATGACTTTTAAGTAGTTTATATAACCAAGTGGACACGTCCATGTGTTTTCTCTCTGTTAACTGCAGGGAGTGACTATTGTGAAGCCCATAGTGTTTGGGAACGTTGCCCGCTACTTCGGGAAGAAGAGAGAGGAGGATGGACACACACATCAGTGGTCTGTCTATGTGAAGCCTTACAGAAATGAGGTGAGACATCTAGATTTGTAACAGGCTTTAACCAAGTCTATTAAAATACTGCACTTCATATTCACGCACTAATTGGTTGAAAAGATCATGACCAACCACTGGCCACTGTCAGTGGAAGGTATTTACTTGATTTTATATATAAATACTTCCCATTGTCCTTCCAGGATATGTCAGCTTATGTTAAGAAGATCCAGTTCAAGTTACATGAGAGTTATGGTAACCCACTGAGAGGTGAGTAGACCTTTACATTAGTTTCTGTTGGCAAAGGAGAGGCATTATTTCCTGTAGATTGAACTCAGTTGTGTAAAAATGAAAATATAACGATTGTAATGAGAATAAGCAGAAAATATAAATGGAAATGAATAGTACGTCATATTAACAGATATATAATGCCTGTACCGCTTTTTTTTTCCCGCCTGCTTCAGTTGTGACTCGGATTGAATTGTCTGTCTAATTTACCATTTCTCTGCCTCCCAGTGGTGACAAAGCCTCCATATGAGATTACAGAGACGGGCTGGGGCGAGTTTGAGATCATCATTAAGATCTTCTTCATTGACCCCAATGAGAGACCTGTAAGAGCCGCAACTTGTAGACACAGTCATTCCAAATAATGTGCTCCAGCACCATACTAAATACCACAAATACACACTGTGCTGATCTTCATAGTGTTGCTATATGTTCTTAAATGTGATTAGCTGCTTTGCATCTTAAAGTACACTTGAATGTACTACATAGTTGACATATCAACATATGGTGTGAATTGGTATTTATTAAACACACAGTCATTTTACTTTAATTCCCTGTGTGTATGCTTTTTGATATTGATTTATCTGTGTGTGTGTGTGTGTGTGTGTGTGTGTGTGTGTGTGTGTGTGTGTGTGTGTGTGTGTGTGTGTGTGTGTGTGTTAGGTGACTCTGTACCATCTATTGAAGCTGTTCCAGTCAGACTCCAGTGCCATGCCTAAGAAAACAGTTGTCTCTGAATTCTATGATGAAATGGTATGACTACTTTTTGTGCTGCAGTCCACAACCCCAGTTACTATGCTGCATTAATGGTCTCTCCTCCCTGTTAATGGTAAATGACATTAATGATTAATGATTTTACATGAAGTGCATCACAATGGCATGACCGCAGGTAGTAAGTAGTAGTTTGATGTAATCGATTAAATGAGTCGTGGAGGTTTGGCTTTACAGAACTGTGTGAGAGTGAAAGAGATATACTTGATGTGTTTTCTTTCAGATCTTTCAGGATCCTACAGCCATGATGCAGCAGCTACTGACCACATCAAGACAACTCACCCTTGGTGCATACAAGCATGAGACAGAGTGTATGTACACAATAATAAACATAGAGGCACAAGTGTGTGCATAGAGACTAGTTTTGTGACATTAACCCAATTTGGAAATCTGGAACCTGGAAATCATAGCATGTGCCTCTGTACTGAAGAGCAGCATTTACATAATCACTGTCATCATGCTTATGTGTGTTTGTCTGCCTGTGTCCACAGTCAGTGAGTTGGAGCAAAGGACCAAGGAGAAAATGGAAGCGGCAAAGAAGAGAACCAGCCAGGAGATCGCAGAGCTGAAAGACAAATTAAAAGCCAGCAGAGAAAACATCAACCACCTGAAGTCAGAGATCAGGAAACTGGAGGAGGACGGAGACCACAAGGAGCACTGAGAAATGGACAAACACAGCACACACGTGAACGTGATCATTCGGCATGGCTCCTGACCCCATCTCTGATTTGAAAGAAACAAATGCATTTTTGTGATCTACTTTGTGTTCAAAGTAATGGTAAAAATTCATTCAATTCAATTTTATTTGTTGTTGTTTTTTTGTTTTGTTTTTTACTGATCTTGCCATTTTGTATCTAAAGTAAATATGTTCACAACATTGCTTGTGTAAGTTTCCTCTATTGTGACCATTCAAGCCCAGACCAGTGTTGATATGCTGGTCAAGGTCCATGAGAAATTTTCACCAAACCTTGTGCACTGCTAAAGAATGTTTTTCGGTCACATTATAATATAAGTAAAAGCTAGTCTTTAACAGCACATTACTTTCCAGATATACAGCAAAACAGGTTAATCACCTCATGTAAAACAGAGCAGAGTTTGACTTGCTTCTCTGTTTTGTTCCTTCCTAGGTTTACTTTGTAGAGTCCACCCATGTACCGTGGACAGTCCACATGTTCATACACCGGATAACTAGCTGGATATGAAATGGCTTTAACAAGCAGTAAGAAGGTTCCGGAATTCATAATCTATTAGCTGCTGCAGTGTGACGTTATATAACATAAAAAAACTGATTTAAAAGGTGAAATTTCTTGGTTCAAGTAACTATGATAATACCTAATAGTACATAGTGCTTAGTGCTCAAGAGTAAGAATCTATTAAGTCAATTCTCTTTAGGAGACCGTTGGTATTTAATCAACAGCTTTCTGTGTGCAAAAGCAAAGCAAGAAATTTACTTAAAATTTACTTTGAAACTGCGCTGTATCTTTGTAAATGGTTGATAAAAAAAACTACTTTGCATCAAACCCCGACATTTGAAGTGTCAGATTTCCGAGAGTCCATGAAGGCGTCTGGCAGGAAGTTCAAACAACTTGCTGTCCGGATTCCGCAACTTCCCTCGAGCTGTACACTCATGTAGCGTAACTGTCAAGTAACTTGGCCTCCACTGGCTGTTCTTTATTAAAAAAAACCTTTTAGCAAATATGCTGAAACGCAAAGACCTAGAATGGAAGCGTTGTTGTGCAGGTCTGTACGTTTGTTACTGGCGTGCAGCTGTAAGTTTAGTAAATACCCTGGGCTACTGAAAAAAGCGAGTCTTCTCGGGTCAAAATCCCCCCAGGTGTCTCTCATTAGGAGGAGGAACTCGAGGTAAGTTTACAATGTCTCGTTTTGCATGAATAGTACTAATACGTAGTGACATAAGGTCCTCCTGAGAGCAGAGTAGCCTGGCAGAGTGTTTGTCCAGGGTTTTGAGCCGTTATTCCAAACCTTTTCTCCGTAAGTATTCAAATTAAACTCATTCAACTAAATAGAAATGTGCACGAGCAACAAGTCTTTACTCTTTGACATTGCCAGTGCTGATGACACAACACTTAAGCAGTGAATGAGAGTGGGTATGGATTATTAGTTTACTTAAATGTAATGATTTATTAGAAGACCCTTATAAACGCCACTCATGTACAAGTAGATGAAAAAACAATGGCGATTAGACCCTTTCAAAAGTAGTGCTTTTTTGAGTGGTCACGCTATAAACTAGCACTAACTTTTAAATGTTAAACATGTACAGCATGAATATATGAATAACAAACTAGATAAGCCAAGATTAGAAAAGCGTACAATTTATTAAGAATGAATATATACTATTGAATTAAGAAGCAGTAAATGAAATTATTAACTGAGCAATGTATATATATTAAATTAAATCAGTCATTCAACTTTTTTTTTTCAAATTATTTCTTATTAGTAGTATCAGTTATAAGAATGGCAATTTTCTTTACAAAATTATTCGAGAACTTACCTGTACAGTAGTGGCGGTTGCAACAAGTAATGAGATAGTAAATTTAGAAAAAAAAATTTAAATAATGTTATTATTATTAATTTTACCGCACTACAAATGATTTGACTTTTTGTGACTATTTTTAGTCAGTTTTTTGATTATTTGTAAAACTGCCTGCAGTCATACCAGGAGTTTCTCGGCGGTCACGTGATCAGAGGCTTTTCGCTCAGACGTCACAGACGCAGAGCTGGTACCGACTAATGATCCTCACGGTCCTGCTGCATGATTCGAAACTCCACGTCTTACCTTCATAAAGACATCCTGCCGACAGCTTTTACTGCAGCCGTTAAGTTTCTTATTGATACTTGCTAAAAGATACGTTATTGTAATGTAAACTGTATTGGAAATGCTCTGCGAACCGTATAGCTCCTAATAATGATACCCTGCTCCTCGAATTAAAACAGTGTATGGCGCAAACGTAAATGAAACAAACATGTCTCCTTGCTGAGGTAACAACTGGTGGTATTCTTTTGCGTTCAAGTTTTCAGGTAAGTCGGCTGAAAATGGTCATAACTTGCACGATGTGTAACATGTACCGAAGCTTGTGGTACTCGAAAGTGAGTGTATGGTTGCCTCATGGTTCCCCCAGTGGCATTTTAATCTCTGTTTAATGCTATCACTATTGTTCCCCTAGGACACATTTTGCTTGGCTGGCTTTTGTTTAAATTTGTTAGTTTGTTTACTATATTGCTACATTACCTATCTTTGTTTTGTAAAAATGTTAATAATAGAGCATGTGTTTGTAGCAAACATCGTTGTTCTTTCCTGAGTGTGCAAACATGTCAGAAAGGAAATAATTGAAGAGTAAGTTAAGTTGTGAAACCTGTTGTTTATCACTTGAATTTACAGTCAGTGTCACTGGGACAAGACTAATTCATGTTATAATTCATATCCAGACTTGTGTGTGATACTGTCAGGACACTTTTAGAGACACTTGACTGTTTTCAGGAGGTGAATCTGAGTAGTATTTGAATGTGATTATCTGTAACTGAGTTTCATGCATATTTATGTCCTGTGTTTCTCTTTTGAAGAGCTGTGAGACAGCCCTGTCTGCTAACTCCATGCAGATCTTATTTAGCTTAACTTCAGAGATGAGAGGGAGTCTGACTTCAGGCTGTTAGTGTGTTTGTTGTTTATATGACCACATCAGGCATGCTTGGTTGTCTTCCACAGAGCTCCATTGTTGTCCCGGTGTCTGTGTGTAGTGTGTAGTTAAAGTCCATTCATGAGGCTGAGTGCATCATGAAGACACTATAGCTGTAATGTATGGAGTTCCCCAAAGAGGGGAAGTGCACAAATGACTTATGTTGCATTACTGTATTAATGCTTTTCTCCACCATCCGCTCTGTTAATGCGGGGTAGCAAACAAATGCATTTTCTCATGAAGTATAAGTGCATGAAGGAGTCACTCACAAGTGGAGTAGTTAGTGAGGGTGTGTGCTACAAAGTGATTGCTGTGGATAATAGCAGGATAAGGAAGGGCTGTGATCTAGCTCTGGAAAGTGTGAAGGTGTCAACATCTCTTTGTGTGTATATTAAATGTAGGTTTTTCTAAACTAAAATATCAGATTCACTCCCCCTTTTTTTTTTTTCCAACTTTTTCTACAGGAAGAAAAATTCCCTTTTACCACACATTCAGTTCAGGACTCATGTTTAAGAAGTTTTACCTGGGTCACCTCTGCTGTGAAGCAGGCCTGTAGCTTAGTGGAGGGCTTAACTCATGGTTTAATGTTGCACCACCATTTTTGAGGTGGACATGGTCCAAGAGGGAAGTAGCCCAAGCCATTTCAGCTGTTGCACTTGGACTGTACTGATGTAACAATATGAGTTGTATGAGTGCAGTCTGTCCTCATCACACCAGTTAATCATGTGCCCTTTTTTCCTTTTTTTTTCCTTTTTATTTTTTTTTTTACATGAAATACCTGCATAGATTTTGTAGCCTGCATGAATCAGCATGCTAGTTACTTCCTAATCAGTATTACCCAAGAAAAACAGTAACTGTTTGTGTCACACCCACAAGGAAACACATGTCTTAATCTTTCCTGTCAACAATATGTTAAGAGATAAAAGTAATGTTAAAACCAGACACATATTAGCTCATCTAGCAAGGTTTGAAACACAGTTTAACCATTGAACTTAGTGCACTGTGGAAGCACTAAAATGTCACGTCTGATAGTAGTTTGATTTGAATACAGTGAAGATGATCCTGCTGTCTGTCTGAATACCATCTTTCTGTTTCATATGCAAACCATTATGATTCAACTGTCAGCTCTTTAATGAGCTGTTATCATTGCAGTAGTGTTCGGTGGAGTGAAAGGAGCCAACTTTTGACTTGGTTGTTGGTGTGAACATGTATGACAGTCCCCACCCTCAGCAACTTCTTCTTTAAGCAAAGCATGTGACCCCTGACTGCTCCAGAAGAGCAGCTTGAGGTCCGCCAATGAAAAACTGAAACTTAAGTGTGTTTGTGTTCATGCCAGGTGCTGTGGTGTGCCCATGGAGAAGCCATCATCTTCAGGTAGAGCAGCTCTGGAGGAGAGAAAAAGCCTAGTGGAGGTAATGCATCCTGCTCATCATCTTAAAATGAGATGGTGCCAAGCTGTAGTCTGGCTAATTATAACTTGTTTGACAGAATAAAGAAGAGGTTCATTGCACTCAAAGCTGCAGCAGAAGCTAAAAATGATTAAAAAGTTATTATTAGTATTAAGCATTTTACAGGTCCTTGCTAAGATGTTGGAGCACAACATAATGGCTTAATGATGGCTGGCTATATGGTGCTCATTTCTTACACCTCAAATGCCTTGGCGACTTCAAATTGACTCCATCACTACATGTGTGTGTTTGTACCTCTACTGCAGGATGAAGTGATAAGAGGAGCTGAGGGTGGAGAGGTGGATCCTCAGACCCCGAGGAAGAGCAGCTCCTCCCGCTCTTCCCGCAAGAGCTTCCGCCTGGACTATCGGTTGGAGGTAAAACCTCCCTTTTCATTATCCTCCTGTTGCCTAAAACCTGCTGCTCACACACACACACACACACACACACACACACACACACACACACACACACACACACACACACACACACACACACACACACACACACGCTCTTCACCTCAACTCACCTGAAACCTCTTAATTTCCATAAACTCCTTCCGTCAACATGGCATCTCTCCAGTTCTCTGTCTATTGTGTGTTGTATAGAAAGTTTTATCTTAAACTCTAATCTGACTTTTGAAATTACTTTCTTTAACAAGCGCCCTACCCAGTACCTGGCTCTTAAAAGGAAGTTTTTACCTTGCCATTGTCACCTAGTGCTGTTCTTGGTGGGAACTGTTGGGTCTCTGCAAATGATATTATAGAGAGAAGTACTAGACCTGCCCTATTTGGAAAGTGCCTTGAGATAACTTATTGACTATTAACTAATTGGCGCTATACAAATAAAAATTGACTTGACTTCAATTGACTTGAACAAGTGGCTAAAATGCCATTGTTTACTTTGATTGCAGGAGGAAGTTACAAAGTCCTGTCGAGACAAACATGGCCGCTGGATCAACCCCTGGCCCACATGGCGGTTCCCTTCCTACTCAATGCTGCTGAGATTCTTCTTGTTGGATAAAAATCACAGCAATGTGCCAACTAGTAAAGAGGTGGGTATTTATTAGACTAAAATCTAAAAATATTAACCATTTTTATAAATATAATCACCCCAACTTAATATATACCTTACTATACACTCACCAGCCACTATTAGGTACACCTTGCTAGTACTGGGTTGGACCCCTTTTGCCTTCAGAGCTGCCTTAATTCTTCATGGCATAGATTTAACAAGGTGCTGAAAACATTCCTCAGAGGTTTTGGTCCATATTGACATGATAGCATCACGCAGTTGCTGCAGATTTGTCGGCTGCACATCCATGATGCGAATCTCCCGTTCCACCACATCCCAAAGATACTCTATCGGATTGAGATCTGGTGACTGGAGGCCATTTGAGTACAGTGAACTCATTGTCATGTTCAAGAAACCAGTTTGAGATGATCTGAGCTTTTTGACACGGTGCATTATCCTGCTGGAAATAGCTATCAGTAGATGGGTACACTGTGGTCATAAGGGGATCGACATGGTCAGCAACAATACTCAGGTAGGCAGTGGCATTTAAACGATGCTCAATTGGTATTAAGGGGCTCAAAGTGTGCCAAGAAAATATCCCCCACACCATTACAGCACCACCACTAGCCTGAACTATTGATACAAGGCAGGATAGATCCATGCTTTCATGTTGTTTATGCCAAATTCTGACCCTACCATCCGAATGTTGCAGCAGAAATCGAGACCATCAGACCAGGCAATGATTTTCCAATCTTCTATTGTCCAATTTTGGTGAGCCCGTGCGAATTGTAGCCTCAGTTTCCTGTTCTTAGCTGACAGGAGTGGCACCCGGTGTTTTCTTCTGCTGCTGTAGCCCATCTGCTTCAAGGTTCGACGTGTTGCGCGTTCAGAGTTGCTCTTCTGCATACCTCGGTTGTAACAAGTGGTTATTTGAGTTAGTGTTGCCTTTGTCAGCTCGAACCAGTCTGGCCATTCTCCTCTGATGTCTGGCATCAGCAAGACATTTTCTCTTTCGGACCATTCTCTGTAAACCAAGAGCTGGTTGTGCGTGAAAATCTTAGAAGATCAGCAGTTTCTGAAATACTCAGACCAGCCCATCTGGTACCAACAACCATGCCACGTTCAAAGTCACTTGAATCACCTTTCTTCCCCATTCTGATGCTCAGTTTGAACTTCAACAGATCATCTTGACCATGTCTACATGCCTAAATGCATTGAGTTGCTGCCATGTGATTGGCCTATGAGATATTTGCGTTAACAAGCAGTAGAAGAGGTGTATCTAATAAAGTGGCCGGTGAGTGTATAGCTGAGGGATATGAAAGACAACCTCACACAAAACTCAACTTCTGTAACACTTTCAGGAAGCTGATACACACTGAAATCTATTGTTACTAAAAGTATGGATTGGACTGTTGTCTGTCTGATAACAGAGCTGAAATTTAGTCTGATGGCAGCAGTCTCTCATACTGTCAGATGACTGAGCTGAGTTAAATATTTTAGTTTTTTCCATTTAAAAGTGATGCATCAAATTTTTTTCAAGCCTATGTAAGATTGTAGTATTATGAGCACATCTTTCTAACGCCTGTATGTAGAAACATTGCCCTTTGTTGACTTTCACAACCACACAGTATTTATAGCAACTAGTGGAAACCTTGCTGAGCTCAGTGGGGGCTTAACAGGTTTCAAAGGCTGCTTTCACGCAGCAATAGAAAACTGGTTAACCCCTCATTTGCACAGATTGCACAGTGTTTTGTTGTTGGATAAAACCTAGAAAAATAGGCCTACTAATCAACTACCAGAAAGGTCATAGGTCAAAACTGCAATGTGACAACATTCTCTAAGCATATAGTGTGTTAGGATGTAGCCTTGTAAACTACATGTACAGCATAACTACTGTAAAGAGAGAAGTTAAACAAGTCACACAAAAGTAAGTTGGTCATAAACATTTATTAGTGTATAGCCAGAGTATTCATGTAAACATGGCAACAAAAACATGATAACTGCTGTGTTTCAAGAGCAGTGACTTTCTTCTTAGGGTGAGAGGGGATAATGGTTTATGATTGAAAAGTATGATCAGACAAAGCGATCAGACTGAAACAATATATTCCTCATAATAAGAATGTGATTGTTTTATTTGATGCAAACGCTGCCTGCTTCCCCTTCATCTGTGTTTCTGTTTGCTTTCCTCTGTCAACCCCTTTCTGTTGCTGGTCCATCCTTTTCCTCCAGGTTCTGGACAGTGAGCTCCCAGTGATGGAACCGTACTTTGTCCAGAACCCAGACCTCTCTGACTCTGGTCCAGGTCTGAGAGTCACCTGGCTGGGTCACGCCACAGTTTTGGTTGAAATGGATGGACTCAATATTCTGACAGATCCAATCTTCAGCCAGAGGGCCTCACCTTTCCAGTTCATGGGGCCCAAAAGGTACAGAGGGCCTCCCTGCACCGTGGAACAGGTTCAGTACTTCCTGTTTTTAATTTTCCCTTATTTCAGCAATCCCCTTTAATTAAAACAGTAACAAAACAAAATTTGTTTATTTGATTCTTTCAGACCTGTGTTTTCTCTTGTCCTCTTCTCCAACAGCTGCCCAGGATCGATGCTGTTGTGATCAGTCACTCTCATTTTGACCATCTGGATGCTGGATCTGTTGCCAGCCTTAACGCACGCTTCGGAGGGGAGCTACGCTGGTACGTGTGATCGGCAGTCATTGTTGTGATCAAGATCCACACTCTACTGTATTTATTGCCTGTTGAGTTGACATTCTGATCCACTGTCAAAGTGCACTTCTGCGTTTGGGGAAAAAAAAAGTCAAATGTACCTTTTTAATAAGAGCCGTGTGTGTTTTGTAGGTTCGTGCCCCTTGGTTTGATGGACTGGTTGGTGAAAATGGGCTGTGAGAATGTGATGGAGTTGGACTGGTGGGAGGAGAACTGTGTCCCAGGTCATGATGAAGTGACATTTGTCTGTACACCATCTCAGCATTGGAGCAAACGCACAGCTCTGGATGACAACAAGGTAATTATTTTCTCTCTCTAATAAAATCATACACATATTTCTTAGGTCAATTTTAATCAAGTAGAAACTTTAAAGCAAATTCAGTACAATACAAATATGTTCATTTCCTGGTTGTCTCTTTCAGTCTTTATGGGGCAGCTGGTCTATTTTGGGTCCAGACCATCGATTCTTCTTTGCTGGTGATACTGGCTACTGCGCTTCCTTCCAGGAGATAGGAAGGCGCTTCGGGCCATTTGACCTTGCAGCAATCCCCATCGGAGCGTATCTGCCCAGGTATAGATTCTGTCTTACTAACTTAGAGTAATAAAGAAAGAACCTAGTAGAAATAAGGTAAAGAAGATTGTAAACTCTTATTTCCTATATTCTTGATCCTTACTTACTTTTCTGGATTCTTAATATCTAATTAGATAGTAAGAAAAGGGAACTAGAAAGAATATAGGAAATAAGAGTCTAGAGTTTTTTGGTTTTTTTTTTAGTATATTTTTTGGGCTTTTGTGCATTTATTGGACAGGATAGTAGAGAGAGACAGGAAATGGGGAGGCAGAGAGAGGGGAAATGAAATGCAGCAAAGGCCGTCCGATGCGGGACTCGAACCGGGGCCAACTGCAGCAAGGACTGTAGCCTCTACACATGGGGCGTCTGCTTAGACCACTACGCCACACAACGCTCCTCTAGGTTCTTTTTTAAAATAGATTCTTACTAACTTAGTAAGAAAAAAATCCAGAAAAGTAACTAAGAAATAAGGTAAAGATTGTAGACTCTTATTTCCTCCATCCTTTTTTTCTAGATTATCATTTTTACTAACTCACTTACTTTACTTACACAATATGACATTTATAAAAGGACCACACACAGCCAGACCTGTAACATTGAAATATTCCTGGTGTTTAAGGGACGTTATGCAGGGGCAGCATGTGGATCCAGAGGAGGCTGTTCTAATTCACCAGGACCTTCAGGCCAAACAGTCTGTGGCCATTCACTGGGGGACCTTTGCTCTCGCCTATGAGGTAGGAATGCACAGAGATACAGTAAGTTATTCATGTTTTGTCTCTAACAAAAAGGCACTACCGTTCAGCTGCACCACAAACTACCTCCTCTAAAATGACTACAGTTGAATCAATACATCTCTAGAACAGTTTACAATATTGAACATTAGTTCAGTGGCCCAAAGAGCTGCCGTGTGTGTGTGAGACTGGTCTCAGAGAGGGGTTATTGAGGTAAAAACATGCCCAGACAGTATATTATGTTCTGGCAACACAACATAACAAAGGTGTCATTGTTTGTAAAGCTGAAAGACTTTTCCTGCAGTGGTCGTGGTTTATTGGCCTCTGGCTCACTGCTCTGCTTCAGTGTTAGAGACTAGCTAACAAAAGCGCTGAGCTAAAAATTAACCTGTTTTTAGGTTCATATATGGCAATGTTCAATGATGGTCTTTAATACTCACTTTTTCCCTGGTCCCCTCCTTCGTCCAGTACTATATGGAGCCGCCGGTTCGTCTTAGAGAGGCCCTGGAGCAGAAAGGACTGAAACCAGACTCCTTCTTCACTTTGCATCATGGGGAGTCTCGCCTTATAGCTTCACGGGAAGGAGACGTCTTTGAATGATCCTCCACTCTGCAGTGTGCTGTGGGCTGAACTTACTGTAGATTTCTGTCTGTAACAAAGTGAACATTTTATCATATATAGATGGACTCCAGTGATTAAAGTATGAAGTGCATTTGTATGCAGCTTATTCCAACTTAAAATTAAAATGTTTGATACTGTTTACATACTGAATGTTTGCCCTGCCATCACATGGTCATTGGTGAACCGTACTACCTGGAGGAGCTGTGACTGTACTCTGTGTGAAAAAAAAAAAAAAAAGGGTTTGTTAGGTTTACACAATAAAAAAAGTTTTTAATTCTTAGCTCAGTCAGTGTGGTATGTACAGTTGAAAGGTTATTGTATTAGTGTGAGAAAAAATCAGTTTTTTGTAATCTCAAACTGTTATAAATAATCATATTTAGAACATGGTCTGCACACTGGCTGGAGAAACTTTTCAGCCCTGAGGAGAAAATTATGCACAAACAAGTTAAAAACAACCACTGAAAAGAAACCTGTGTGCTTAATATCACTGGTTTGTGGAAGCTTGATCATCAGTTGACCAGGATTGTTTTTCTGATTTTATTTACATCAGAAAGTCAAATCAGAATTTAAAAAAAAGAGATGCAATGAGAATTAAACTCAGATGGAGTGAATGGTGCTGGTACCAAGTTACTATAAATGGCTTGAACTTTTAAAATGGAGATATTCATGCAGGTGAAGTTTGGCATAGGGAACAATGACAAACCTTCACGATGAAGCTGGGCAGGAGACTGCAGGCACTGTGTTGCATCTTCATGTTCACACAGAGCTGGACATAACTTCTTGTGGTCTGAAATATCAAAGAGAAAAACTGTTAGAAAGTTATTTTCCAAGAGTGGTGATAGCTAATGCCAGATTGCAGTGCTATATTTTTGTTTGTTTCAGAATGTATCTTAGCTGATCCAAAACTACACAAGACAAAGTGTTAGAATAAATCTGTTTTTGTTGTCTGTGATCTTAACTCCCATCACCTGTATGCTTCTAGAAAATGCAGCTGAAGTGTTGTCAGGTTAACAAGTTGAGCTGGGTTCAACTTCGTGCATTGCAGATGTTGTGCACTGTTCCTGTGTCAGACATTTGCTTTTGATGCTCTGAAAACCACAGCACAAAAGACCTTTTTCTTTTCTTTTAGTTAACAGGTATGTTTGCTTCAGAGAGCAACAGCAGAATCATTTTAGTGCTTAAGGGATTTTATTATAATTATTATTTTTTTATGTTGTATTTTTTAATGCCACAACTTTTTTTTTTTTTTTTTAAAGCTAGAATGTAAGAACTGTGCAATGTTGAGTTAATTTAATAGCCTGGTTATAACTACATGGTCAAACAGGGCTAACTGTGGTTTACATTGGATCCAAGTCACTGAATTTCCCATTAAAGACACCATACATTTAAAATATTTGTCTTTTGTTCTTGTTGTCAACAGCAATATAGCGCAGGACTAACCAAACAGTAAAATACAGAATTATTATTAGAAAATATAGTTATGTCTAATGGAAAGAGATTTAGGATATCATAGAAAGTTATTTCAAAAATCCCTTTAAAGTATACTTTAGTTTTCTATTTCAATGAGTGCACTATTCTGAGTAACATCATTATTTAGCAGCAAATCTTCAGCCACTGTGATGATCAATGCCATGATGTGAAATTTAAAGTGCTACAATCAAAAAAGAAAAATAAGATCAGATAGCATTTTGAGTCAATCAGCAACAATTAAGTTAATTTTATATTTAACAACAAACCTGAGGTTCTACTCTTTCGATTTCTATTTGTCTCAGTATTTAAACTGTGGGGCCTGTACGCTGCCAGAGTAACTGCTCCATGTACTCATTGGGCTGATGTGTTGTATTAACACTGTTGGGACCAAACACACTAAATGAAAGCACTTCTGATTAAAGGATCTGTTCCTACATTGAGGAAATAATGTCAGAGGTTAAATCTACTTTAACAGAACAAATAACTGCAAAAAATGAAAGCAACTTAAGGAGATAAAATAATTTAAGTCCTTATTTTAAGTAGATGTACACTACATTGTAAAGTGTTGAACCTACAATGTGTGATTTTTCTTTCTTTGTGTTGTTTTACTGGCATTTTACTCTAATTAGTGTATTTATACAACACTAGATGTACAGAGTGCACTCTACATGTGTAGATATTAAATGTGTCACTGTTGCCATAGATATGAGGTATTTATCGGGTAAAGATTATAGTTTTTCTCAATCGCTTCGATGCAATTCACTCATCAGAAACATCATTCACATTGTCACCAATAAACTAAACCTAACCACCAGTGCCTCAAGACTTAGAATGTTTCGATGTTTTGATAAAAACATGAATGACTTTAGAAAAAGAGAATTGCAGAAAATATAGAGTAAAAAATGTTCAGACACAACACTGTACTAGTGTTACAACAGTAACATTTTGGGAAAAATTGTGTTTCATTTTGCAGCAGATTTGTAGCACTTTGCATTTTGTGTGTGCAATTTTTGGATTCGTGTGTAGGGTTTTGAAAAAATGAGACCTAGTTTAGAAAATGTGTGAAAGCAGTTGAAAAAAAATTGTATCTGTAAATTCACACAATGTAACTGCTTTAACTGAGGAAAGCTAAATAATAAACGTGGAACTATGCATCGGAAAATAGCACACAAAACATCAACACAATGAGAAAACACCTTTAGTAGTGAACTATGTGTGGATAAAAAGGAAGTTTGTACAAATACAATGAGAATTGCTTATTTGTGTGGGGAAATGAACTGTTTTGAGAATTACTTTAAGAATTATGAGAATGATGTTTCTGATGTGAGAATTGCTTCAAAGCAATTGAGAAAAACTGTCATACAGATGCATTTAGTAAGAGTGAGGTGATTATCATCACATACAGGTAGACAATTAAATGTTTAAAACTAGAAATTGATCAGTGTTCTCCAGTGTTACTTACATTGACTTCTCAGTTTGGTGTTGAAGATCAGATGCCTCACAACATTTTCTATGAACTTTCCTCCTGCACTTCTCTTTTAGCAGAGAGAAACTGGATAAACTCATATATCTTAAACATCTCCACAGTGCTCCCACTCCTCTTTGTACTGCATTTGTTTGTTTCCCCTTCCCCCGTGTCACAGGTGTATCTCATTAATTACTCACCCTCCTCTCCTGCCAAGGTTTTAAAGGGCCATGCCACCTTCTCCTCCTTTCTGCCACTCACAGCACCTGCTTGAAAGTAAAGAAAATACCACATACACTGTGCACAGTGTTAATGATGACACAAGGTGGCAGTGTCTGCAAAGTTTCCTCAACTTGAATTTAAAAATATGGACCTGAACAGAACTATTGCCTAACAGTATTGGTTTATATCAAGGTACTTATTTTATTACAAAGCTGATTATGAGGAGTGAACCATATGCCTAATATCTGTATGAATTTAAACACAATGTATAAATTATTACTTTTTACTGTTAACTAATAATATATGGGTAATATAAGGATATTTTTCAAAAAGTCTATTCTTAAATTGAAAAGCCAGATTTGATTATTTGGTAAACCACATTGATCTCATTGTTTAGAAGTATTAAATTGGGTCCATCATTTGTAGCACAGCACAGCACAGCACACATCACATCTCGTTAATGGTTACATTCATGCAGAAAAAGGAAATGTATGTGGTCTGGATGCGATTTCTTTTTCCCCAGGAAAAACAGTTGGTTGTCCCTGCTTGGACAGACTTGAGAAGAACACACTATAGTTGTATGAGAGACATACATACATACATACATACATACATACATACATGTGCCTGTCTGCTATTTTAAGTGTGTACCAATATAATGTGAGAAGAGCTGAGATAAGCCCAAGGTTCATTTTAGTCTCTGGCAACATACCTTTAGTCTGAGAGTCAGGAGTGGACCCTGCATGTTCCTGTGAAAATATCATCTTTCAGTAACATTTGAATTTTTTTTTTTTTTTAAAAACACACAAATAATTATCATTAAAATAAACAATAAAACACTGTCCTCTGGGGATAACTTTGTCAATACAACAAGTTCTAATGGATTTTTACAAAAAAACACTTTCTTACAACTAAAACAAGTCACCAATATCTACTTGATTGAAGAGACACTGACTGACTTAACCACCCACTCACACATCCTCCATGCGCTGACGCAGAGGCAGGTTTCAGTGAGGATTCGATTTGACAGGAAGCGGAAGTCCAAAGTCTCAAAACAGTAGAATTACACCAAAACTATGATTGGATGAAGGGTGGCTGTTGTCTTCTTGGCAAGCTGCAAAGACTGAATTCATCCTCATTTGATAACCTTAACTACCTTTAAGAAAATATCTTGCCCAAATCTTTATTCAAATGAAAGAATCCTAAAAAGTAAAAATAATCTTTGTTCACAGTGCTTACAGCTCAGGTCATAAGTTGTGATGAGGGCTAAGAAATCAAAAAGGTTGGGAACCAGGGAGAAGTTACTGTGAGACGAACGGAAGATGTGACTTTGATAGCCCTGTGTGATAAAAAAATAAAGTCCTGTCTCTTAAAATTCAGTTGATTAATTGGTCCGTACTAATTGAAATATAATTAGACCAAATGAATTTTTATGTCTTCTAATAAACTAGCCCCAGTTTGTGCCCATAATTTATCAGCATATATCGAATCAAAGACGTAACCATCAGGTTCTCTAATAAAATTTGATAATAATAACTAACTGGTGTTGTCTAAAAACCCAGACAATCATTCAAAAACACAAACATTTATCTGAACTTATTTCCAGAAACCCTAAAGACTCTTTAAAAGCTCATTTTAACTTAAACCTACAGTGACTTCAGCTTCACTGAGGCCAGCTTTTATTTTGACGGTACCAGGCAAAACGTATTTGCTCTGACATCAAAGCAGCATTAAAACGATTGGACGTGGAATTACTCATTCATCTTATGTAGAGGAGGTTTAAAAGCAAAGCAATTGAGATACAGTGGAACCATTTCCAGTCCCTTCTTCCCTTGAGATGCTAAATACACCATGAAGCACTCTCTCCTGACACGAGTACAAGCCTCTCTATAAATACTACATACTGTATATTAAATACTATTATCTTTCCCATGTGTAACTACTAAATAAGGGGTTTTGATTAAAAGGAGAAATGCAGAAACTAGCAGGTTTAGACTAAAAGTAAAAAGTGCAAAATACATATTTAATACAATATCTTAAAAATCAAGTAATAAAAGGTTCAACCAACAATATAGATATGTCAAGTTATTGGAAAGTTTGTTTTGTAATTGAAATGTTAAATGCTTCAATAGCCCAAGGAATTCAATAGCCATAGCAAAGGGGAAAATCACTTATGAAACAACCACTGTTGTCTACATTACAATAGTTTGAGTTATAGTTTAGTTTGAAAGTCAAGTGATCAGTGTGATTGTAGCTTCCCAGAGAGGCCGGTGCTGATGTTTCCAGGTGTGGGCAAACATCTCAAAAAGTGCCAAATTGAAATATTTACTGGTCATCATGAGTATGGACTCGTTTTTAGAAATAGAAAACATTACATAGAAAAATAATTCAGTTTGACAGAATCCCTGATGAAATGTCAGAAAACAGCAGGGGGCATCACAGGGTGTAAGGAATGTCAGTAATGGCTCAGCATTGTTTTCACATGCGTGTCTCCTTAGATAAATGTTTGTGTGTGTCACGCCACACTCTGCCTGCTGCTGTCTCTGCTGTGTGTTGACCCTCCAGAACAACTTTGTGAGAAGTCCACAAAGATGCCATCTTGCTCTGGCTCTGAGTCCAAAGACTCCAGGACGTGATCCATCATGATCTCCGGACTGGATGACGGACTGGGACCCGAGCTCGTGTCCTGAGCCAGCACTCCGGAAAACGTGGGGGAGTCCCACGCCAGCAATCCTCTGCCGTGTGTGTCCTCACCTGGGGAAGGTTCAGGGAGGATGCCTGGGGAGTGATGGTGTGGCTGGAGAAGGTGGGAGCCCGCGGGACTGTCAGCAACTCTGGGCTGGGGTCCCTGGCTGGAGGTCACAGTGTCTGAACCAAAGACAGTAAAAGTTTTAGAGGTAATTTAAAGATTAATATGTTAAACATGATAGGAAGTCTTTGGGGCCTTTGTTGATCAGCTTCCTGTTTATTCTTTCCTGTGGAGAATATGGTGGCATTATTAACTTACTAAATTCATAAATTTTTTGAAACATTTAAAGATAAAAAAAAATATGTTTGCATGAAGCTAATTCAGATGGAAACAGTTTTTCTTGGACGTTCTCAAACGAAAGTTTGATTTTAAAATCAGAAATTCAACACATCGCCAAAAAGGTCATCTGAAAAAATCTCTTCCTCCAGAAAGAGTTAACTATCTAATCTTGAAAGTTGCAGATGATTTGTTATACTTTCTACCTGAAAGTGCAGCAGATTCTGTGGAAGCTGGGGAGTGGTTGGCGAGGATGGATGTGCTGGTGGTACCGGTTGCGTTGGTGGTGGATTCGACCACAGAGCCGCTCTCCTCCACACAGGAAGTCATCTCACAGACGGAGTGTCGTCTGATACCTGTGCCACCTCCTATGGAGGAGTCCATGTCATATTCCACCACAGGGGTCAACATAGGGACATTGTAGCTTTTCGACCGTACCACTGGATTTTTGGCAATGGGGGAGTTGCCTGGTTTGGAGGGCCAGGAGCGCTGCAAACGCTTTTCTAAAGAGAGTGAGAGAAAAAAAAACAAGAAAAAAACGTTTTAATCCTGATTACTTTATACTTGAATACATACCACAAAACACCACAGAAAGCCTCAAGTACAAGAGAACACACAAACTCAGAAATGTGGATCTTTTAACATTTAGACGCACACACACACACACACACACACACACACACACACCTAATAGGCAGGAGGAGCAGTGCAGATTGGAGGATCCATCTCTGGAATATAAACCATGAGTCCCGAGGTAGGGAGAGACCACCTTCTGGATAAGAGACTCCAGACGCAGGTAGTCGTCTGTTGCACCTTTAGATTCGTGGACACCCTGCATCAAACAAACACACAAACACAAGGTTGTGTTAGCCAGTAATTGCTACTTGTTGGGCAGTGGTAATGGAAACTTCAAAAGCCATGGAAACATTTGTGGGAAAGAAAGAAAGAAAGAAAGAAACTTGGCTTTCTGTGATTTTATCAAACATTCGGTTTAAATTGGTCTCCATCAAAGGTTTTGGATAAGTTTGATGAATGTTAATATTGTTTCAAACATAATGGGGTGACGGCTGCCAATAGAAGACACTATGCTTTCATAAACCCAGCCAGAACACAACATGAGTAAAACAGCAGAGAGTGTTGAGTCAATTTCGTCCCAGTCTCAGACTTGTATAAACATGCTCGGATAAGAAAAACTTCAACAGCAGTGTTCAATTTAAATAAAGAGAGACAGACAAAATAAACTGATGTCACTGGTTCAATATTGACAGATTTTCTGTCTGAAAAGTGAACAATGGATGTAAACTTCATGATGAAAAACATCACAAAGAATGTAAACTTTGTACTGCCATTATCTTTCTCATTATTGGATTAAACTTTACAAAGCACTTCACTGCAGAAAGAATGATGAGTCCACAACATCAGAGCAGCGTGTGTTACTGAAAATGATGAACATCCTTAGACTAAAGAACTTAGTTTCCTGTGTGGTAATGGTGTGAAAAGTGTAAGAGTACAGGGAGCTTAATGACCCTCGGAGAAAGTAGAGTTCTGCTAACTCAAACCTAACAGGTCCCCTCTTTGGGTGTGGTTCAGTTTCATGTTTTTAAATTTTCAAATGTCTGTCTGTCTGTCTGTCTGTCTATGTGTTTCAGGTGTTACAAGTAGATGTGCCCAGCGCAAGAAGGGAAAGACACAAAGCGTATTAGTCAGGCAAGCAACACTGACACGTGATCATCACATAGAGTTGAAATCTTGATCATGTAAGCTAAAAGTCCCAGAAACATTACCATTATTTTGTTTTTCTACTACATGATGATGAATGTAAGTTATAATATATATATGTAATATTTACTTTCCTTTTAGCCCTGGTTTGGTCTCCATTCACGCTAACTATCTGGCTCTGTCTGGCTTTCGCTGCAAAATGCCCTGCTATGTTCACGAGCTCATCGCTAACTGTCTGTCTGTTGTTTGGTGCTGGGTATTTAGACTACAGTGAATTTTTTTTAGAACTTTTTGTTTGAAAAAAGCTGCTTCTACTGGAAACACTGCTGAGAGAGGTAAAATTGAACAAAAATTAAAAAAAAGTCGTCGCCTATAAAAACCAAAAAACAATGAGCTTACATTCATTAAGTTTGCTGAGGGGAACTGCAGAGTCAAGCTTCAATTCTCTATAGATTCATTATTACAGGTGACACCTTTTACATTACACATAGTCATTTGATCCATTGTTAATATCCAAAACATTGATTAGAGTAGCTGAGGTGTAAGTTTTAGAACCATGCAAAACACTACTATAAGCTAAGAAGATGAATAAGAAAAGCTTGGGACATCTGCATCTGCTTGCACACCACAATCACAATCAATTTCCTTAATGGAATAAAGGAGGCCTTTCTTCCACTGGAGGGAAGCCTGTACCTTTAGGATGCATCCAGCTTCACCGTACATCCACTCTGCATATATGGCATCCTTGTTGCCCTGTTTATTGATGGTTCTTTTTGTTTCATGGGACCGAAATAATTGTTTTCGCACTGTCGCCAGGAAACACAGGCATTACATTTACTTTCATCTCAACAGCAAAGCTCAAACCCACTGTGCATTTGATGTTAGTGTGTTTTCAAGTAGATCACTTTCAAATAAATTACCCTCATAATCAAGATGCTGCTGTTTTATGAACTCAGAGCAGTCATGAATAACAAACAAGAACTTTGCAGTTTGAAAGGTTCAGGCTCTTTGTTTCTGTCTAGTTAAAGCCACCCGCTCCTGATGCTGTATTTCCTAATTAGGCGACCTCATAAAAACACTTTTAGAAGTTGAATTTAAACAAATTTTCACATTGGAGGGGTGTAATATGTCTCCGGATAACAAAGCAGAGATCAATCAAATTTCAACATTCTGAATCACTGAGTCCATGCATCAAAACCACAGTGCAGAAACAAACCACATAAATAGAACAGACTTCAGTGAATTGGCGTCACAGCATCTTAACAGAATGAAAGGGAAATTACTAACAGATGAAACAAGAAGTAGCAAACAGCCAACATCCACTGCTGAATTTAATCTCTCTCAGACTTTTTTCTTAGCTGCCCTGCTTTCCTGTCTGCTTTCATATCCTAGACTCTACCTGTTTTTCTCTTCCTATTTCTCTCCTTTCTGTTGATTTTATGTTCATCACGGACAAACAAAAAACAGATCAATTAAAATTACTCTGCAGTACACATCTGTGCACAGTGCATTAAAGAAGAAAATAAATATATCCTGTTTTATATTTGTGTCTTGTCTGTTTTTTTAGTCTGTTTGAGTCTGGGAGCTGCAGATTTGGGTCAATGAGTCACTACAATGATGTCCAAGCTAACCCAAACACACACACAGAAACAGACAGACTATCGCAGACTCACAGCTCACACACACACTTGAGAGCACATTTAATCCACTTAATTCACTCCCTGACCCACATCTTGCCTCTGACCAATACATTTCGAACTTTAAAGCAATATACTCAGTTTTTGGAAGATTGGCATACAGGTTCAATTTTAGCTGTTAACACCAAAATCATCCACTGAACTTTGATGGGTTAGTCCACTGCTCAATAAACTATAGAGACTGCCTCTTAACCTTTAGTCTTTCAGAAGCTTAAATCCTACACAGAAAAACACTCATGGATGAATGTGCTTTTAGAGTTACTCTTAAAAAAGTTTCTACATAGCCTGATTCCCTCTCAGATTACTGAGTAGGTATTTCAAGATAATTTGAAACCCTTTCTTCTTCTTAATCATGCGGATGATTGTGGTGCTGTTAAAACATCAAAGGTTCACTGAAAAGCCATTTTATCAGCCGAGGTCTCTAGAGGAAGCCAGAGTTTGTATGCTTCGTTTCAAACTATAAGAAAGAGCTAAGGTTAGGGCTTGTGTTAACTCTACAAATAAAATCGTTCATTCTTTTCTTTCAATGCCTTAAATAAGATATTTAGGAAAATATTCAGAAATGACCTAAATGGGCATTCTTATTTTATGATTTTTACGTTATCTTGTTTTATATGTTCCAAGAAACGGGGTGAAATTCAGAGCGAGTACCTCACCTCTAAGCTTTCTTTCCACCTTAAAAATTTGCACTTCATCTTGATCTTGAGCAATTCAAACTAAGGATGCTGTGGTTATTTGGTGTTCACATGCTCAGTTTTTCATGTACTTTCTCTTCTGTACTCAGAAACAAGACTTTCCGTCATCTTCTGAGAACTGGAGCACTGACTATTGTGATGCAGTAGTTACAAACCTTTAATTTTAACTTTTGAAACTAGTTGTATGTCTGTATGTTGTGAGCAGTTCACTCAAATATGTGATTTTTCTCTTTTTGAATTATTTTACAGGCAGGTAAAACTGCATAGTTTTAACCTATACAGTTGAAAAGAATCATGAATGTATCCTTCAACAGTGAAATACGGATTTGATCAACAAGGAGTGAAAATCCAGGTATGGAAAGTGTGCACAGAAGTGTGCACAAAGAGTAGAAAAACACCATAGTTAAATGACAAGTAAACAACTCTTTCTGTTCCCATAGGAAATTAAGGTAATGGACAATTTACTGTGTGCAGCTGTGCATCACTACACAGTGGATGAGTAACTAAACCAAATAAAACTAGTTCAGTTATATACAGTACATATATATATAAAATTATGTGAAAATATCCACAGGGGACATATGAATGTCTGTGCTCCCATTACTTAAACAAGAACAAGACTCTTTGCTTCAACATGAATCTACATATAAGAATGAACTTTTGGCTAATGAGGTCTGATAAGCTCTATTCATAAATGACTTGCATCAAACACAAACTCTCCCTCAGACAGACACACACATATAGACAGACAGATATGGTGCAGAGGGTACTGCGTGGTCATGGGAAGACTGTGCTCTATGTTCACACTGAGATTACTTCCTGTGAGATCCCTTTGCAGAAAAAAAAAATCTCAACCTCTTTCCCCATCTGTTGTCATTTATCCTCTTCCCTCACCCCACATCAGTCATGGATGTGTGTTTGACTGCGTGTGGATGACAGTGAGGGGGGCATAAGAAAAGAGGGCTTGTGTGTGTGTGTGTGTACCTGTAGTATTAGCAGCATCTGTATGATAGAAGGAGGAACTCTGGCTCGGGGTCGAGAGAGAGCCTCATCCAGTTTCAGGTTTAGGGTAATGATGTTCCTGAAGTGGAGCAGAGCCAGCTGACGCACTGATGGCTCCTTTCCCTGAACACACATACGTGTCAACATAACAGAGACAGAGTTGTGTGAGGAGAACATTAATGTCTGAGTGTGTCCATGGGTATCTGTATCTGTACCTGTACAGGATAGAAAATGGCCTGCAGCATGGACAGAACATCACAGAAGAAGAAATCCCATGTGTCAGCCAGAGAGTCCAACAGCTTCTGACCTATTTGGCACAAATAGCAGAAAATAACAAAGTACAGCAACAAGACTTTCTGGCGTATGCACTGTCACAAGAAGATATTTAAGTCTACTTGTGGATTATTTGTGTGGTTGTCTGTCCCATACAGATACATACATGTGATGTCGAACATGACAAAGGCTGTAATTTGTTTAGTTAAAATTCACACCATGTGTAAACTGGCCTGTATTCCTTGATTTTTCTGTGCGTTTCTCTGCAGTGGAAACTGTAAGAGACTTAAGAAGCATGCATCAGCATGGTGACTCCATTCCACATAAACACACATGAACAACTATTGATTGAGCCAGAACAAAGGGTCTGTGAGACACTGTGGTCTCTCTTAAGTTTCATACTGACTGAATGATGTGTAATTGACGTAAAGCATCACTTCCTGTGACGATATCGTCAGTGTGTGCATGTGTGTTTTACAATTTTACAGGTGCTTCAAATAAAGGTCATACATTTACCACAACAGACAGAACAAAAAAAAATTCTTGTCAGTTCATCTATTCAGGCTCTCTCTTTCACTCTGACTGTGTCTGTGTGTGTGTGTGTCTGTCTGTGTGTGTGTGTGTGTGTGTGTGTGTGTGTGTGTGTGTGTGTGTGTGTGTGTGTGTGTGTGTGTGTGTGTGTGTATGCATACATACAGGTGTGTACTGCAAAAATGTCCTTCACTAGGAGCGATGGTGGAGAGATAAAGCCCTGTCTGTTCTCACAGTTCAATCTAATAGTTAAATGGTTTACTCTGAATCTGGAATTTTAGTCAGTTATTATTTTTCCCTGCTAGACGTGTGTCACGTTGAGATAAAATCTCTGAACATTCATGTCTGAAGTTAAAAGAAATGAATCACTGGCACTGGGAATGCTCTTTAAAGCCGGAAACTGGGTTAGTTCAGAAAAATCTAAAATGCAGGACCCTTTTCACCCCTTTTAGTCATCGAAATTTTGCTTCCCTGGAAATCTGCGAGTAACCGTCCTTTCAGATATATTTAACAACCGACAGACTCTTCGTTCCAATGAAAATGCTTTTATATATCATTCTTTACAAAACAGCAACAGATGTAGCTTTAATATTCAGATGTTTATATAACTACAGGCTTGTATGTACGTTTAATGTCTGTAAATTTGGCCCAGTGTCTCAGAGCTGAAACTCAGCAAGTAAGAGATGTCAATGAGGTTATAAATCTGTTTTTGTTCTTGTTCCTTTCTTTCTCTCAGTTATAAGAATAAGACATTTTTGTACGTTATATTTGTACATAATCGTCTTTGAACATAAATATATTACCTGCATATATATACCCTATTCAATGGATGTGAGTGGATGTGATTTTTATTTTTTTACGTGTGTTAATGCATACCTTCATAGAAGCGGATCTTGTCTCTCAGTATGACCATGCCTTTAGTGAGCAGCTGGTTCTGAAGGTATTCAGTGAAGAAGGAGCCCAGCTCCGTCTTCAGCAGCTGCCTGCAAAAAAGTGCATATGAGTGTACACATATGAAGAGAATGGCAAATCCCCACATAGACAAACAAGCCATCACTGATGCATCCAAAGGCTGAACATGAACCAGAAGTAATGAGATCGTGTACGCAAGCTGCAGTGTTTAAACAGCAGCAGACTCAGGAAATGAGAAAATATGTTCATGCTGAAAATAAAGGTTACACAAACATCTGAACCCTTCAACAACAGGATTTTACACTGATAACCATTTAACACACACACACACACACACACACACACACACACACACAGTGTACAGATTAGTATGACGGCTCAGTTGCTGTTATAGGAGAGGAAGAGTTGTTTGTCTCTTATCAAATACAGAACACAACATGATTACTGCTGTGTGAAGATTCATTCATATTGTGCGTGCATGTGCATACTTTATATCATGTATTATATTTACTCTACATGACTGGAGTCAACTTTGACAGTCCTGTGTCAACTGCCCTCAGCTACACTGTATTTAAACACCAAACACAGCAGTGACCCCTCTGTAACCTCAACCTGTCATTTCCCCTCTCACACAGTTTCAGGTGTTTCTGATTGAGTAGACAGTACATAGTCAAAAACAGCAGGAAGAAAAAAAAAAACATATTACACATGGTGCAGCTGAGAATGATGCCACCATAATAACTGTTACTGGGTATGTGTTAATGTTTCAGTGATGACTAAATTTAGCATGCTGAAGCTGTCATTGTGTGTATATGGGAGAAAGAGTATTTGTGCCTGCAGGAAATCTGCAGCTACAGTGAAGGAAGATGAGAAATTACAGAACAAAACATTATAATTTAGTCAAACGTCCTAAAATGCAAACCAGCTCAAGCTAAAAATTAAGCACACTTGTGTGAAAGTTGTGTAAGAAAAACGGACAAATGAAAAACAGATGGAGGAAGAGACGCGGAGCTAACCTGACACCTTCATTCAGAGTGTAGAGTTCATTTTCTCCCAGATCCTTCCTCTGGAAAACAGAGATCACTGCATTGTGGATGCTGCAAATTAAAACACAGGAAAGCATTAAGTATACACTTATTTACAAAGAGTAATGAATAATGTGTAGCCCATTTAGTTAATCAACAATATGCTGCTTCATGAGGCAAAATTTAATATGAAAAATCAAGCTTTAGAATCAAAAATAATTTTACATATGTGAGTGCAAATACCATATAGATGAAATACCTCAGGGAGTCTACTACTACACCAAATACAGAAGAAAGGGAAGTAAACCGTGTAAATTTAATTCTGCACAAGTGCAGAGCATTGAGCATGAAGTAAACAAAATCTTAAGTATAAACAAAGTAAAAAAAAAACAAAACAGCAGAAAACAAACCAGGAATGTAGGATATAAGAGGTCAGAGAGGGCATGAACTTGTCCCACTGTAGGATTCAGTCCAGCTCTTGTGGTTCATGCAGCTTTCCAACCACCCAGCAAACTGAGAGCTCTTGCTCTTCACTCAGTGCTGTCTATTTTCAAATAAAGCTGAAAAACCATAAAAATAACCAGAGAAAAGAGAGAGAAGAGCCAGGAAGAAAAGAATCTATGAGGCAGAATAAGATAAAAAGAGGAGTGAGAGATGGATGGAGGTAAAGAGTGATTGTGATGGACCCTGAGGGGAGCGAGACAGAAAGAGTTGATGCTTATGTGCATGAATGTGTGTTTGTGTGTGCGTTAAAAAAAAGGTTCCTATTCATAGCATGAATAATGGCAGCAAGACAGCTTTCTTCTGGTGATGTTTATTCCAACATGACATCGCCAGTAAAAAAGGCATACACACACAAAAACACGTGTATGTAAAAATAAGCATGGGAGCTTGAATAGGGACACATGGAGGACCAAAAAAACCCAACATATTTTCACATTCAAGTAAACCAACATGGCTCACACTTCAGACATTGAATACACACGTCAATCTCTCTCTTACACTGACCTGTTCCAGGTGGCGTTGGCCCCAGCCCTCCTCTGCTGGGTCCCTTTGTCCTTGCTGCACTCCTCTGCCAGCCCCCCAGCTGTCCCCCCCTTCTCCCCACCTCCCCCTGCTGGGATTTTTGCCTGCGAGAGGTCAGTCAGACTGGAGGATGAGCTGCTGCCCAACCTCAGTTTGCTGTGGAGACTCCTCGAAATCCAAAAGGAAGAAAGAGAGAAACAATAATAACCAAAGTGCATTCAGGGTTGGGACTGGACAACACCAATGTGGAAAGTGGAGTTGGTTTCATTCATCCGAGTTAAACACAATAGTAGCTGTATGTTTTTAAAAGCTTCGAGTGAAAACAGATGTTCTGTTTTAAAATAATGTTTCATAATGTAATTTTTCCAGATTTTAATAGCCGACAACATAAGCATTTATTGAGGAGTGATTAGTTTTTATTAGCCATCTGTTAATGTTTACACAAGCTGATTTTCTACACCGCTCTGGAGACATATAGTGAAAGAGCAGGTACAGGGAGCAAACCCCCAGAATTGTAAAGTAAGTCAACCTGAAGGAGGATAGAGAGAGATGAAGTTCAAGTAGAGAGCAAGAGAGAGAAAGGATGATGTAAAAGGGTGGGATGAAGGGAGGTGCGAAAAAAAAAAAAAAAGAGCGGGGAGAGGAACAGAGATTGACAGAGCGGACATGACAAGACAAGAAAGAAGAAGTGTAGCGTATTTATTAAAGAGGAAATCAGGAAATGAAACTGGTGTTAAACTGCTAAATATGTCAAGTACGCCTACTATAAATGTGAAAATATAATTATATATAAAGCTGGAAGCTTTAGTTGAGTGAATTGATAAAAAATTATCTGCATCAATTTTGATAAAAGATGAATTCGTTATCATGCAAAAAGTGGGGAGAAAATTGTGGCTCCAGCTATTTAAATGTGAGGCTTGCTGCTTTTTTGTTTTGTAGGATAGTGAATAAGTGAGTGATAGTAAGTGGAATATCTTTTGAGCTATTGGTTGCACAACAAGCAATTTGAAGAGGTATTTTTACTATTCTTTGTTATCTTATAAACCAAATGATCAATCAGTTAATCATGAAAATAATCCACAGTTGAATCGAAATTGAAAACAATCACTAATTGCAGCCCTGATGAAATGATTTTGGATTGTCTGTGTACTATATACTTTACATCTGCAGGTAAGCATAAAGATAAACACTAGAAAACTTTTTATATTACAGCTGCAGTGTCTCTACAGTCCCACGCATGAAAATTAATTCACATTCATTCATTAAAAACAACCAAAACCAGCTAAATCTGTAACACACACACACACACACACACACACACACAAAATGTACTTACTCTAATAACTGAAAAGGTACCACATATCCCCACTCCATGAGTGTGTGTGTCGCACTGATCTGAACGAGAGGTGGATGAAGGAGAGGGTGAAGACACTGGAGGAGAACAAGTGTCTTTGTCCTCATGGGTCTCTAACTTTTTCACATTCTCCTTTTCTCTTTCTTCCACTTTTAAATTCCTCTACATCTCTACTCTTCTCCACCCTCCTCTCTCCCACTTTACTTCTCTTTCTCCCTTAGCCAGTCTGTGCCAGTCGGTGGCAATGTGACCCTGTGAGCTCCTGTGCCAGGCGAACAAAGGAACCCTTTGAGGTTCAAGAGCTGCCAAATGGGGGGGGGGGGGGGGGGGGTTTTTTAAAGGTGACACACATTTCACTTCCTTCTCCTGTGTCTCTCTGTGTGGGGCCCAAGACAGATAGGAGTTGTATTCAAGCTGGTGACCTAAATCCCTGATCGCTGTTCAATATTTCTTTATTTATCATATTGATTTTGTCTGGTTTTACTGCCATCTGCTGAGAAATTATTTGGTTTTCAGTACATTTAATTATCCATACCCAATGAACACTGCTCACGTGGATGGAATTAACTGAACTGAACGTAACTTTGGACATAAAAAGCAGAAGAAAGAGAAAAAGAAGTGGAAGGAGAGAAAGTTAGGAAGAGAAAAAAATAGAGGATGGAAAATCAGAGGCATGTAAAAGAATATGGCAGGGAGGAGGAGAGACAGTGTGTGTATGTGTGTGTGTGTGTGTGTGTTGTAGGTCTGTCTGTCAACCTGGATCTTAGTTCAACTCCACATAAATAGGTCAGTGTGAGAAACAGGAGCCCCGGGCTCAGTCACACACACGAGGAGACATACTCACACTCACACACAGCTCATGTCAAAGTGAGAGAGTGTTTCCAAATTCTCTCAGAAAAGAAGGTGCAGTGTTGTACCTAGTGCCACGGAATCTAGAGACAATCAGTCAAAAGTTTTCTCCTGAAGAATGGATAATGCCGAACACAAAATAGAGGCAGAATATACAGGGACTCAAAAATGGTGAGTTGCAAAAAGTGTCTAAAGACAAAAAGCTATTTATTTCTGCATTTGCATGAATTAAAGGATGTGGATTTAACCCAGGAGTTAGATACTTTTTGTTTTTGGCTTTGAAACAACAGGAAGAGTTGAGAGAGAAAAGGCTGTGGTCTAATTACTAAACAAAAGAGGATAAGGGCATGTTTGCATGAATGAAAGAATGAATGAGGTCATTCAGGAATGTGTGTGTGTGTTTCACTTTCATCCATCTTTGTCCTTCCCAAAGGACCGAAACAAAGAGAGAAAAGGGAAAAGAAAAAGTATTACAGCTGCAGTGAAACTCCTGCATTAATAAGACCTGCTGGTTGCTGTGTGCGAGTGCGTACGTGCATGCGTGTTTACCTCCGGAATGAGCCCTCTCTTTCCATGTTAGCCTTGACAGACAGCTGCGACCTAGTGACCGCCCAGTAATTGCCACCAACCGAGCAGCATCTGAAAAAGAAAACAAACAGAACTACTTGTTGAGAACATCCTTGTCATCAAGTCTCATCATTTTAGTGATTTACACAAACTTTCACTTCTGGAAACCAGGAAATAAACAAGCTAAATGCAGCTAATGAACAAAGTTGATTTTCTAGTTTGAAATCCATGTGAACATGGTTTTTTGTCTGAGGATATTTGGAGATGTCACAGTGTAGTTTTAATAAAATGATTGATGGTTGACTTGGTTTTACCTGCTTCAGTTTGCTGCACAGAGCTGTCGTTAATGTTATCAGTTACAGCTGCATCTTTCATACTTTGTCAAGTTAAAATGTCTGCTGTGGAAAGTTACACCGCATATTTTAAGAAAACAGTCAATTCAGTTTGAGCAACTTGGAAAAGAAACTTGCTTTAAACTGGAAAAGTTTTGCAGAAAAAGATAGAGTGTAAAGGTGAAACCACAAACATCTACATGATGATCGTTCTATTTGTAGTTATGGTTTACCGACTGAAAGAGCTCTCCTACATTGTCTGCTGATCATGAAACTTAGCATGTTTTTCTATACTAGTGGTTGAGTTTTGGTAAAAACATTTTCATTTGTGAAAGATTTAACAGCTGAAAGCTGCATCTCAGTCTGGTTTTATTAAGCTGCTATGAATAGGATTTGAACTTTGTCGGATCCCAGTGATTCTATCAAAAAAAGACATTGGCAGCAGAATTGCACAGCGATACCCCTGTGGATCTGACCCTGGGATGAATGGGCTGAAAACTGAAAACTTGTCATAATTTGAAAGATTCTTTAATTGCAACATGTGCAGTGGCTTGAAAGACAAGTCCGTGTTAAAATATGAGATGCTGGGATGTAAGTGTTGCAGTAAAATACGGGCGTTCTCAGGGAGATGCAGTCGACTCACTGGAGACAAACAGGTGTCAACTCACCTAACTCACTGGCTAACAAGACAGTATTCTAATCAAATTACAGTAAAGTGGTTGAGAAAGACATTTGATCCTACCGCGAACTCAAATGCCCCTACTCGCTCATTCGCTCTCTCTCTCTCACACTCACACACTGATAGAATGACACATATTGTATATGAGGCAGGTTTGTAGTACAGGACCAAACAGTGTAAGGCTGATGCTTCCTCGTGACCTATATCCTGACCAAAACATTTTTGCTCTTTGTTTTCCTTGCTCCACACAGCCTTGTAACAAGACTGATAAAATATGAAACATTAAAGTGTTTGTGAATTACAGTGATAGTAAGATTTTTGGCTGAGCAAAAGCAATAATTAAAACTGTTTAATTTTTTACAATCAGGGCAATCATTGTCTGTTTAGATTAAAACGGTGATGTGTGTTTGGCTGCATGGCCAGTAATGACTCTCCAGGGGTTCAGGCTTTACTTCCTGGAAAGTGTATTTGTCGCTATGCAATATAAACCATGATCTAATGTGGTCTGGCAGCTGCAGTACAGATATTACCAGGTCTATCCAATTTATTCATTTTAATTTCTTAGTTTTCTTTTGATTTCTTTGTGAAGCACTTTGGAAACACAAATGTGCTCCTGACATAAATTTACTTGATCTGAAAACATGAAAATAACTTGAACCTTCTACTTGGAACAAGTCCACGTGAACCTGCTTTGAGACGCTGATCTGAGACCAGAAAGGCACCACTTTCACTTGTCAAAGTTTGTGTATGGTAAAAAGGTGAGTAATATTACAGTTGTAACTCTATCTATAGGGATGTCTCTGGCTCACTATGGCTCTGGTAAATCAAACTTGGCCCTGCAGAGTGAAATGATGACACACAATGCACTGCATACTTTCTCTCTTTCTTAAACCTCAGTGTTTTAATGCCTTGCTTAAGGGCTCTTAGACTGTAGTGACATGGAACATGGTTATGGGAATTTGAGAGTGATTCTAATTCAGGCTCCGGACAGATATTCATGAGCAGCAAACTCCCACTCATTTCAAACCTGACTTCACTGAGCATAAAGCCTCCTCCCACCTCTCTCTGAGCAGCAGACAGTTTACATTGTGAGTAGATATCAGGGACTCCACTGCTGAAAATTAACACCCATAATCTGCTTCGCGTTGAAAACAACGCACGCACGCACGCACGCACGCACGCACGCGCGCACACACACACACACACACACACACACACACACACACACACACACACACACACACGACAGGGAAATTACCACCCTGCACCAGACTAAAGTAAAGTAAATGCAGCAGGTTCGTCTGCTTCACCAGACTCACGAGCAGAAAACCAAACCACAAGTTGGAGGTCCTGCAGTAAAAAAAAACTGTGGGCAACTAGCGTTAAGTACGACACTTTCTGCAATGCACTCTAAATCTGGGCTATGGTACATGAAGCTGGTAATTAGCTGTATCAATAACACCTGGTACAATAGAAAATTCCCTTTAGGGAAATTCATATTCTTTTATGGAATTAAAATGTAAGAAGTTTTCGGTTACTTTTAGAGATTTAAGACAATAACAGGCTTTTCTTATCTGAGAATATCGTCGTTTTGTTCTTCTGTTATTTTAAAAGTTTGGAGTTGATACTGTATACTCACTTTTTCAGAAGTCTTCCTCGCTGCGTTTTATAGCTTCTGTGTCTAAATCGCTCAATAAAGCCAGAATTATCTCCCGTGTTTCTGTGAGGACTGGAGGTCTGTTCGCGGTGGTGAAACGTTCTACCGTCGCTGCTCTGTCAGCGCAGGTAACAGCGCGTGAAGGCTGCGCACGTTCTGAGAAGATCCGACGTCTGTGCTCTGAAGCCCGAGTGAGCTGCCTGCGAGCTGTCAGCGCGCCTTTCAGGACTGTCCGCGAGCGTCAGAGAGAGAGAGAGAGAGAGGGGTGGGGGGCTGGGGTGGGGTGGGGAGGTTTGAGAGAGAGTTAAAGAAAGCTCAGTTTGACAGCGACGGTGTATGTGTGTGTGGGTGTGTGAACACGAAGCTTTGTGTTTAAAGGGGTCGATGGGTGAGAATTAAGTCTATGGAACGTGTTTGTGGTTTTAATGTGTGTTTGTGTTGAGTGTGTGTGTGATAACACACTTGCTGAGAGCTGTGGGAAAAGACAGATGAATATCAAAAACAAAGAATTACCACGACTGCTACTTTTGTCTGCTAGCACATGTGACCAATAGCTATAGCCACATAAATCTGGCCTCAGCGAGTCCCTTCTCCTTTATTATACATCCATTCTCATGTCTGTACAGATAACTGTATCAACAAGTGCACGTGCAGTGGTTTGAAGGCCATAACTAGAGTTAAGAAAGTGTTCTGAAACTGCTACTTCATTTATAAGCAAGTGAACTATTTCAATATTAGTTAGTTCACAATATTAAACCATTCAAAAGCAATACTAAGTTGTGTTCACAAAAGTTGTGGATGGTCCTGGGACTCCCCTCACTACTAAGCCCCTGCATATGACACCTAATTCCAGTGGTGAAAAGTACCTATACATTTACCGTAGTACTGTAATACAATGTTGATGTACTTGAACTTAAATCAAGTATTTAGTTTTGTGTGGCAAAGGGGTAGTATGCGGTTGCCATGGGGGATGATGGGTGAGGCCTCCTAAAATAAAGACACATACTACTTCTGCGGTTGAATTACAACAGCAAATAGCCAATAACATGTTATTTTACCATGTGAAATGGTTTGTTACTGCACTGAGACCCACATAAACAGAGAGCAGGCACACAGCACCAATAGGTCAATCTGGGTTTGGATCAAATCAATACACAGTAGTGATAGCCTACTGGGAGCAAAAATGTTCCCAGTCTATAGTGAAGAAGTAGCATGTTTTTGTAAGGGGAGTGAGAATCTGTGAACCTGCCTATAAGCAAAGGTCCAGGGCTCACCAAACGCTTCATTCATTCTCTGGGTATCATGAATGTTAGTATAAAATTTAATGGCAATTCATCCAATAGTTGTTGTGATATTTCAGTCTGATCCAAAGTGGTGGACCAACGAAAAGAAGGAAAGAAATGAAGAAAGAAGCCTCCTCCTAAAATTCAGACTGCCTGAACTTGATGTTTTAGTGCAGAGTAGAAGCAGCTTTGTAAGCAGGTTGAAAACATTGGGAGTCTTTGTTGGTAGCAGATTGGACTGCATCATGTTTAATTCATAGTGAAATAATACACAGCCAGACCACTACAACGGCAGCCCACTGAAAACACTGGACATTACACTGAGCGCTTTTACTGCCAGCAGAGACGGCCACTCAGCAGCTACACAGGCTTTTGTGTGTGTGTGTATACGTGTTGCCACTTCAGAGCCAACTTGCATTTACAAGTTATTAGCTCTGGGTCCATTAGCTGCACACTGTGTCTAATGTACAGATCACTACATTAACTACAGAGCTCACTGTGTCGCATTAGACAAACTACACTCTTGTCTGCAGAGACCACATGCATATACAACTCTACTCTGCTGATAGTACACTTCCCTTCCTCCCACACACACACACACACACACACACACACACACACACACACACACACACACACACACACACACACACACACACACACACACACACACACACACACACACCTTTAGCCCTCAATCTCCACTGCTCCTCCCCCTGTAATAAGGAACAGGTTTATAATAACAAATTCTACTGGTCAAGGCCAGATTGTATCTTGAGGGTTCTTAGGACTATAAAACATAAAACACACACACACACACACCTGGAAAAACACAGCTCGCCCAGAGTTCACTAATCACTTAACATTATATAAACAGTGTTACTATAGTCTGTGTGCACGCACACACACACACACACAATCAATATATATATATATATATATATATATATATATATATATATATATATAAAATATATATATATATATATATAAAAAAAAAATATATATATATATATATATATTTTTTTTTTTTTTTTAAACTTGAGATACTTTATTATTATACCTTTTATTATCCTAATTATTGTGATTCTTCTGGCTATACTTTCAATGTTGGAGGAAAGGATTAAAGTTAGCCAGGAGAATCTGCTCATCTGAATTCTGATGGAAATTTATTTCTGCAGTAAAGTAGCAGTTACACTGCTTTTCTGTTTCTCTTTCACAACCTCTTTCTGATATGGTTTATGGCTGGAAATGCACACTTTTTACAGCAAGGAAGGTTTAGGTGCAAAAACCACAGTTCACACTGTAAGAGTGTTCGACACTATGCGGGATAATACGAGCCGCATTCTGCTTATTTCCTTCAGAGAAACTCTGAATATAACATCGTTAGATAATCACATGTGGGTGTTTGAGGCAGAACATTTTTGAAACTTTTGTGTGGTTCCTTATGCGTGTGAAATGTAACTCATCAGAATGAGTTGCTCTCACTCTTCCCAGGTTTTGTATTTCATTTCCTCTCCCTCCCTCCCACACACACACACACACACACACACACACACACACACACACACACACACACACACACACACACACACACACACACACACACACACACACACACACACACACACACACACACACACACACACACACACCTCACTCTTTAAAACATTTAATTTCAGGTGATTTCATACAGAGGGGGCTTCCCCTTCCTGGTTCTTGTTACTATGGCAAATGAAGTGAGGAATCAAAAGAGAGAGGAACCGTTGTGGATTTATGTTGTCATGATGTTTCAGCTGTGTAGAGAAGCTTAAAGCAGCTGTAACTTACATGTTTTTCCAGTGAGTTCACAGATGGAGGTTCAGTTCACTTTTGCATGATTCGGTGTCTGTTCCTGTGACCTCTTGGCTGCTGGATGGATGGTCTGTATGGAGATACACAGTGTTTGTTTGTGTTCAGCTACACTCCAGCTCCTCCAGTCTATTTAAACACACAAAAAAAACTCACATTAGACTGACACAAACAAACGCACATGGAGGACACGTACACACACGTTCGAGACCACAGGTGGGTTTTTTTTGTGCCAAAAATGTGCTGAAATACACATGTACACAGACACCCATTTAAAACCCAGTGCCATGTTAATCTAGGCCGTGTAAACAGACGAGGGGAGAGAAGCTGCTGCTCTTAGGCCACAGGAAACAGCAGCAGGAACTTGTAATGACTCCACTCAGGAGCCAACATTGCCACAGCTACGTGATTACAGTAAACAGGCCAAGGTTACCACATCATCGCTACTGCATGGGGGACGGATGGGATTTTGCTTAAAAACTAGTCCAACACACATTTTTTCTTTTCTGTGTTTTACATTGAAACACAGAGAGGGATGTGTCTCATGTTAACATTTGAACCAAATAATATGGGTATCTCATACCAATCACTCCACCAATCACATGAAATCTGCTTGGAGTTTACAAAAAATCACCCTAAGGACTCTCAAACTGTGACGAACAAGATTCTCTGGTGTGATGAAACTAAGATTGAAGTGTTTGCCCTCAATTCTAAGCGTCATGTCTGGAGGTAAACGGACATGATGCTTAGAACTGGTTGTCCCTCTGGAAGTTTCTCCATCTCCACACAGGATCTCTGATCTCTCAGCCAGAGTGGCCATCAGGTTCTTGGCCACCTCCAGTACCAAGGCCTTTCTTTCTCCAATTTCTCAGTTTTTCTATGTAGAGTCCTGTTTGTTCCACAATTGCTATTGGGAACCTTCAATGCAGAAATGTTTTTCTAGCCTTCCCCAGATCTGTGCCTCAACACAGTCCTGTCTCTGAGCTGTGCAGGCAGTTCCTTCCACCTCATGTCTTTGTTTTTGCTCTGATACACATTGCCCAGCAGTGAGACCTTATATGGACAGGTGTGTGTCTTTCCAAATCATGTCCAATCAACTGAATTTACCACCGGTGGAATTCAATCAAGGGGCACAAACATCTCAAAGATGATCAAGAGATACGGGAAGCACCTGAGCTAAATTTCAAGTGTCACAGCAAAGTGTGACATTTCTGTTTTCACTTTGTCATATCAGCTTGGATGAGTATGTAACATCATCAAGAGAACAAGAAACCAAGAACGAGAGCCGTTCTGCTTTCGTTTTAACCACTCCTGAGCAAAGTACTAACCTGCAGATCTTAAATCAGCAAGAGTGTTCCACTTCACTCACATCCTGGTCCACACTTGTCATGGCCCAGCTGTAGTTCTAAGGTTAATATTCTTTATTCAAGGGCAGCCGAAGGTAAGTGGAGGGCAGATGTCAGATTAATGAGCGACTAAATGAGTAAAAAGAGAGAAAAAGGGGGTGAGAACAACAAGGAAAAGACACTTGATTCCACACACTAAGGGCATGTTTGCAAGGACAAAAAATGCGAGGGTGATCGCTGTTTAGTAAACACACACACACATACACACACACACACACACACCATCATTAGACCCTTATGGAAACTCTCAGTCAGCTATAAAGGTTATGTAAGAGATATTTATCTGTGTTTATAAATATTAGAAAAATCAGTGGTTATTCTCACCAAAGCAACAACAAGCAGCTCAGACATATGACACCACTGTAGTGAATCTTACCAAGTTATCATTATAACTGTGACTTAGTCTCATGCTATTTGTGTTTAGCTGACGATGGAGTTTACACTGGAGTTACACTCACAAAATTATACTGCGCACTATTACATGTTTGTGTGTTATTGTTAAACAGCAAACTATCACTGTCAAATGAGCTGTAGTAAAGACTACCTCTCCCATAAAACCTGTCTCAAAGAGAAACAGATTGTTATGTCATGTGATTGCCTCTCCTGAAGAAGACATCATATAACCCACAGTTTCCTTTATTTGCTCCTTCATCTGATATTGTGAGGCAGTCAGTAAAGTAGCTGTCCGACTTGTTGCACACTGTGGTGTACTGACGCTCAGGCTGACTCCTTCTCCGTGGTTCACCTGGTCATTTTATAAAAAATATTTTTGGTAATATTCTTGGTAGAGACATTCATGTTCCCCTCAGGATGATTTGCATCAACTCTGATGATCCCCCCAGCAAATTGCAGTATGCTAACACGGAAAGCTAAGATGGTGAAGATTATACCATGTTAAGATCAGCACATTAGCATTGTTAGCTTTTAACTCCAAACACCACAGTACGGCCTCACAGATGTGATCGCATGTTGTCAGACACAAGGGCTTTTTGCTTAAATGCTACATAAACCTTGTTCTAACTGTTAATTGGTTGAACGAGCCTGTTATTTCAGTATGATTATTACTATTAAAATATTTGTTCATGCAGTAGACTGCTGACCTGGCTACAGGATATCACAGTGTTGTAGCAGTTATCTGGTGGATGTCTGATGATTACATGCACTTTCAGTTTATGTCATAAGTGAACCACACGTCTCTGCAGTGTGGAGTTAAGCAGACCTCTCAGCGGTGCTTGTAGTAGGGTATTGATGGTAACTGTAAAAGTGCTTCAATCGTAATATGACAAATATTTACTACTACTATATATGACAACACAAGACATAAGAAAGATGAAGAGATAAAGCATCAGACTGAGCCCTTCTGATTTACGTGCAGTCTCTAGATACTGTCAAGATAAGAAATAAAACATTTGAAGTTGTAATGCATTTATCCTGTAGATTCATACAGTGAAATGGATTATAACATTTACATGAACTGAAGCAAAGAACTGGTTGTTCTCTCTGTCTGCAGTCTGTGCATTTGTAGCTTCTCCCACACACATGACATCCAAAGACCCCCCCCATCTTTCTCTTTCGTCTTACCACCATCTCTCTCTGCTCCCTCGCTTTCTCTCTCAGAGTCCTTTCATTTCACCCTGCTGTAGAAAAAAAAGAAAAAGAAACAAGCCACTCTACTAATTGGCCATAACAACAAGCTGAATACATGATAAGTACTGTACACATACACACACACTTATTTAGGTTGACAACACAAGCTGATTTCCTTGTTTCATTCACATCCTGTTCATTCACTTCTCCTCTTTAACATTTTTTTTTTGCTCAATTACTTTCTTTATTCCCACATTCATGTAGTTCAATTATTCTTGGGACTTTGCAGAACAGAGAGAGATGACTTCCTGTATTTATATGTAATTATGTTGTGTGAGGGGACTGTTTACATGTACTTTGTGTGTGTGTCTCTCTCAGAGTATTTATCAGCTCAAGTCCTCTGTTCAACAGCAGATAGTGTCTCTGCCTTTTACTACGCAGTAAAGATCATGGATGATTACCTTGTCTTCAGTGCTCCATTAGGTGCTCAGTGACTGCTACTTAATCATTCACCTGTGTTTCTGGTGCAACCACGGTCATTGTTGTCCTCGGGCCACACAGTGAAGGGTAAATCCCAAAATTCACAAGCCGCTCAGTCCAACAGGACCCCAAATGTCTGTAGTTTTCTGCCAGATTTAGAAGCACAAAAAGGGATTTCCACGCATGAGTAAGAAGGCATCACGCCATTTTCTGGCTGCAGTCAGAGTCAAAATGTACCAGCATGTGGTGGATGATTGTTTTCTCTCACTTTGCGACTGCCTCCTGTAAAAGTTGACACACAGTGGAAAAAAAAAAAAAAAAAACCCAGAAGAAATATAATTTGCATTATTCTTCATGGATGCAAATGCCATTCTTTTGACCTTTACGAAGACAAATATATGTGGGAGATTTGTGTTTAAGGGGCAATGTAACACCTTGTTCATGGTGTCAGCAGCTCACATGTGAGTGAGAAGTTGTAGGGTTGGCTTCTGCTCATGATTGTCACATTTAGTCTCCATCTTATCTGATCTTTACTCTCTGTACAATCCAATGGAACAGAGAAGCCTTTGTTTTTTTAAGAAAAGTGGTTTTGGGCTGGAGGATTTAAATGGAAGTGTGTTTTGTCCTCAGGCTAAAAGATACGACTCTACATGACTACGACTGTGATTCACATTAGGCTGAAAATCAAGCCTTTCCCTGCAAAAAATGACCAACTACTCTCTGGGAGTCAGGCTCATTTTGCTTTTTACAGGTCATGTATGTGCAAAATTTCTTATATTAAAGTAAAAAAAAAAAACAAGTAATAAGTGTCAGTGTCAGGACAAGGTAAAGTTTCATTCCTCAGCACTAAAACAAATGAGTCTGACTGGACTATTGAGATGATTGGAGGCAATTATTTAAACTGCAATAAACTTTTTTAAACATAATTTTTTACAGTGAAGTATTCGTATCAAAGCAGGAAAAGAGCTTGATGGAAATTTATTGTTATAATCTACCGGTAAGTCTCACTTTCCTTCCTCCCTTCCTTCCTCAGGCCTCTTTCTCTCCGGGCTGACTATGTTATTCTCACTGTATCCATAGTGACAGGTAATAAACCCAGGATTCACACCTCACAACAAGCTGTTTCCTGATTGGCCTTGAAGCAAGAAGCTATTTGAAAGGAGACCAGACTATACAGTAAATCCTGCAGGATACACAGTAAATACAGATAAGTGCTGCAGCCATGTGGTGAGGACAAGTACTGCAATGACAGAGAAACAAAACTGTAGTGAGTTATTCTGATACTGTATTTATCCAGTTAGGTGTTTAAAGATGAGAAAAAGTTGTCATGTCATTGCGTACCTGTTCGTCCATCTGTTTGCCCTTTATCGAGGTTGTTGTGGTGCTTCATCGTGACCCCGGGGCTTGTTAAAAATCCATTGTTCTTCATATTAAAATCTAAAAAACAGACATAATTTCCTCTAATTCAATCACTTCATATAAGTCCAGTCACTCCCATTCATTTAAACAACTTTTATTTATTAAGTTTTTACAAATAAAGTAACAAATTTCATTGTATTGTAGCGCAAAGCGCAAAGTTTTTTTTTTTAATATGAAGCTTGAACACTCTATACTTAGTGCAAAACATACCATTAAAGGCTGCCGATGACTCCCTACATGTATTTTTTTGTTTTTCTTTCATTCATTCATCCATGTGTTGTTTTTTTTTATTCAACCACTTTTGTACAATGTCAAACACGATACAGAAAAATGAAACCACTGAATTAAGTCAGGTGCCGCTAGAGACATTAAAACTGCAGATAAAATGAGTGAGGAATAAAAAATAAAATGTGAGAACAGAAAAATAATCAACATGTTGAGAAAAAATGTTTTCAGTAACAGTCAGAGAAACTCGACATCATTCCACAGGAGGAAGCTACAAGAAACAGCAAGGAGATGCACTAAATGAATCTGTGTGTGTGTGTGTGTGTGTGTGTGTTGATCTGTTGGTGCATGAAAAGGCATTTTTTATTTAATTATTTTTTTTACATGAGGGCACTTCTACAGTAAAAAGCATAAAGGGTAAGCGAGTCCTGAACAGGCGAAAACTGTAAAACACCAACAGAAACTAAATCTGATCATAATGTGAGTGAATTAAAAACAACTACTGCTGCTACACTGTACGTGTGTCACCAGGAAATGAATCCCATTCTCCCAATTGAACTTCAGGAAACTTCACAATAAGAGTGCCCGCACTGGAGAACTCCCAAGCCTTTCACAGTAAGAGCCCTCCACTACAACTCCCAAAAAAAAAACTGAAAGAAAAAAAAAAAAAAAACTTGTTCACCCACTGAAGTCTAGAAGCCTCCAAACCTAACTGTAACCTCAGAGCTTGACAGCATACTGTAACTTTAATCAATATTGCATTGCAGCCATTGCACAGAAGGCATTCCTTTCATAGTAATTATGTAGTAGAGACAAACAGCAAATTATTGTCAAACTGCTACTGTTGAAATCATTTGAGGCTAGAGCAGCTGCAAAGTGTAAATCCAGGATGTTAACTCAAGCAAAAACAGCTCCAGAGAGTAACAGTAGGTAATTACACTCAATTTTCTTTTTTTTTTTATTTATTTATTTTAATCTTCACTTCTGATGGTTCCACTCCACTGACAGCAAGTCAAATGGCACTGAGTTGGTGGCATCATTAAAAGATTTGACAGAATGCTCATAACCAGAACTAAAGCAAAGTGGCTCAATGATTATTCACAGCTTCAACCAAACTTGCCTAGTAGTAAAAATGTTGCATTATTATTCATGAGAAATGGAAAATATCACAAAAACCAGGCAAAAGCAACGTTTTTTTTGTACAAACTTTACAAAGTAACCTTTTTGTAATATTTTTATGTGAATCCAGAACACCCATACCCAGCAAAAAACCACAAAAAACAGATGCTAGGTTTTTAAGTGAATGTCAAAGTTTGTACCAGATATGTTTCATTTGCAGTGACAAATGAAAAGAGAAAACAGGACTGGGTGTCAAAGGCCTTGAATCTAAAACCTCGATAACGCAACTATCACCATCACTTTCATCATTTCAACCACCATCCTCACTACCAGTACAATCATCACCACCACCACCACAATGCTCACAGTCACTTTAATCACCACTGCCGTTACCACCACCACCACCACCGCTTGTTAGATTTTTGGCAACTTTAACCCCCAATGGCGCAGCTTTAAAAACATACAGTGGGAATAGGAGTGGATGAGACAATATTCATACCTTTTGCAGACACGTTTGTTTGTTTTTTTTCCCCCAATAGCAGCAATTCTCAGATGAGGAGGCTTTCCCAAAAATATCTGTTAAAAGGACAGCATAGAGCTACTGGCCTCATAAATGCTTTTTGATTATAACAGCTGTAAGCATGACAATATCTGTTACATTAAACTCTTGACACTTAATGACAGATTTCTGTATTTTTTTTCTGTTTCTTGTCTCATTGGTTTGATGTGGGTGGGGCTTGGTTAGAAAAAGGTGATGTCACATGTCAAACCACACCCACACAGCCCCGATGAAGCAGATCTGGCGAGTTACTATGTTATGTAAAGTTTGAGTGCATTGTTTCTCTATGGAAACTGTCTGCAATCACCATTCATTAAAAATAATAAAATGGTGCACAAAAACAGAGCAAGACATTTTTTTTTTTATAACTACATGATCAGCATCAGGCACTCACATTATTTCACAAGCCAACTGCACTTTTACATCAGAGCACTGCTATTCCAATTAAACCCACTCATCTGACTGTAGAGTTAATCATTGCCTCCGTCACATTTTTGGCTGCCAACTGGAGTCAGTGAGCGGAAATGAGTATTTTAACCGTGGTTTCATCTAAGTTCACGTAGACGTAAAAGAAAAAAAAAAAAGATTTATGTCTTGGTATAAAATCTGTATGCCACTTGAGATATGTCAAGATTAAAATGAAAGTAACTTGAGATCCCTGTATCACTGTATCAATCCTCTCCTGACTGTATGCTGCACCGGGGCCAGTGCCTCTAAAGTACAGAGTGGTTCAAGCTTCAAATACAATCTTCAACAACTTCCTCCTTAAAACTTAACCCCCCCCCCCAACCCTCTCTCATATCTACATTTAAAACCCTGAAAAAATGGCACTGAAAAAGTATCACGCTCTCTCTATCTTTCATCCTGTTGGTGGCGTAACCGGGCCTTTACACACAGTCAGGCCTCATGCGTAGGTAAAGCACAGCAATGGGCCTCACTTCAAAAGAAACAACACTGACGTCAAATGGTGGCCTGTTCCAGTGTTCAGTGGTCAGTGTCACTGGTTTACATGGCGGCGGAGAAAGGATGAATTCATTTTTCTGTCAATAGAAAGTCTCCAGTTTTTCCATGGTTACATTTTTCATCCAAAGTTTTGCATTTTGAGGAAATTCCACTTCCACATGAAATTAACCACAAGCCCGCCACGGCAAACACAGCTAACAACAGCAGCCATTTTTACTGCACCCCTGCTCCACTAACCAGGTCCAGTCATCACCACTGACTTCAAAGCGACACCTCACAACTCTCCACACATGCTGTGCTTACTTTAACCCAAGTCCTTGACCCCAGACAAAGAAGCAACAGGAAGGATGCAAGGCACTAGTAAGTACCTCCAGTATTCACCGGAGGTCCTGGGGGAGGGTCAGGGGAAGCATAAGAGCGAAAATAAAAGACAGACTTTTTTTTTTTCAAGTACATTAAAATGGACACCATTGGTTTATACATTCACATTCATCTAACAAAACCAGGGGAGAAAGGGAAGAGGAGGGCTATTTAAAGTGTCTGATATATAAGTACTGTATTAAGAAAAAAATAGCTAGCATTACTTTATTATCTAAATATCAACTATCCTGCCGGTTTTTCTTTATAATTGGGCTTGGAGGTCAGTTTCAACTTTCAATTCAATCAGTTATAAAGATGAACTGAAACTGCAGTTGATTATTTGTTGGTAAGGCATTTGTTTTGGAGTATGTCCTTAGTAAATGGATGTAAGGACGTTTATTGAAAAGAGGGGTTTTCAATTTTCACATTTTGATGAGAATCCATTTGCAGAAAGCAGTGAATTGAAAGTGAAAGGACCCCAAACCGTTCTCTGTATGCTCGTTTTTTTTTTTTTTTTGTTTTATTTTTATTTGCGACATTTCACCCTAAAACTAATGTCGTCCAACAACATTTGCTAATAATAAACAACAATAATCACAGTGTTTCCACATCGAGCACCGATGTGTGTGTATAACAGGTCCATTGACAGAACACATTTTGTTTCTGTTTCTTTTTAAATAGAATAATAATCATTAACAACAATAATGATGATAATAATGTACATTGCAATCATTTCAACCCAAATGTTGAAACCAGCTTAATGATGACACTAAGAACTGAGACATTAGTCTATGAGTCTATGTCCGTTAAACAGCTGCTGCGCCTCCAACAATGTGTGTGTGTATGTATTTACATGAGTCCGTGCATGACTGTGTGTGTATCTTTATGAATGTCTCATGCACTGTGTATGTGTGTGTGTGTTTGTGTGAATGTTTGTTTGTCCAATTGCTAGCTGGCGGCGGCAAAGCAAACCAAACTCAACGAAACAAAAAATAAAACAACAAAATGGAATCATCATAGCTGACTTTCTAAAAAACAAACAGAAACTGTACAGGGACTCTGATATTATTCTGATAACAAGGCCACTTTTTCACACTGAGTTCTCTCATGTTTGGGCTTTTTTTTTCTCCTCTAAAAGGTTTCTGCTGTTATTGCTTCAAATGGCAACAGAGAGGCGGAGAGAGGGATGGAGGAAGAGGTGCTCGTGATGGTGAAGAGGTGTTTGGCGTGCAGAAGAATCTGTTGAGTCCATTCAGTGCTGGACAGAAAACAGAGGTGATGTTTGGCTGTTATGTCATACAAACACTCTCTTGCTGCTCTCCACCTTCACCTGCTTTCTTCCCTCCATCTCTCTCTCTCTACTTGAATGGTTTGTCTAAACTGGAGAGGAACAAGACACAGAAAGTGACAGAGGAGTAGCAATCATGACTTTTCTCAAGCTGACGAGTCACAGCTCCACCGAGCGCTGAGCTACACCTATTCTCAGTATGCATTAGTTCGATTTGTTCTTGATATCCTTTGTGCTTTTAATGGTTACGAAAAACTTCTGAATACTGAAGAAAAATCATTTCCTGAACTGATTAAACTTAAGATAATAATCGTAGTTTACAGTTCTAAACATCATTTTTTACTACCCTTGATATCAAAGCTTTTATCTGCTGACATTTACATCCTCCCTTGTAATCATTGCAGTGAGGGATGCAAACGTCTGCCAAAAACACTGCCACTGTTTGATTTCAGCCTCTCATGCACCATGATGTTGACAACGCTAAGCAAGACACCTGTAATGTGATGGCCAGCCATGCCCACCCCTCGTTCCCAGTGTCCACCAGTTTCCTTATTAAATTTAGTGGAAAAAACGACATTGTTGCATGTTTGTCTTCTTTGAGAGCTGGAAGGCTGCTGTGCTTGAAAGACTGAACACACACAAACAGCACAGGCAACAACCAGTTCTTCACACAAGAATATGGAGTAATAAGAAGTTATCATGAGGTACTGTGTGGACAGAAGGGCTAAAGTTGGATACTGTAAAAGCTGGCCACCACATTCCTCCCCTTTAACCTTATGTTATATCTTCCCACCATCATCAAGCAAGGACAAATGTGCGCTCTATCATGTACGAACTTGTTCACTCTATTTAGAGCATGAAATGGAACAAGTGTTTGACCAAGCCATAACAGCGCATACACAATACTGCACACACAAACAGTTATTAACACCAGTCCCACACCCTGTCAGAACCTCTTTGGCCTTTTAACATTGCACTCATCAGTCTTTTTCTTTGTCCTTGAGCATTTGGCTGACCGTCACAAGCCCACAGTTAAATACAGCAGACAGGAATATTGTGTGGCTGCATTTGTGTCTGTGACAGCTTCTCGCACACTTGGATGGAAGCAGAGGCAAGTGGAGAAAGCCAACTGGCACTCGTAAATTCTCTTTCCCGATTTCTTCTCACTTCTGCTTTTCCTTTTCTCTCATGGACAGGTTAGCTTCTGACATTTTAAACTCCACACCCCTCCAGTTCTTCTGTCCTCTCCAGCTGATCCAGCCCAAAACACTCCGCTCCACACCAGTTCAGTCCAGTCGGGCCGTGATTCAAAGCAGCCCTCACCCCCAGCCCTACGTGGTCCGCAGATTGGGCCCTCCTGGGTTGCTGACTGACTTCTGCAGAGCATTGGTCAGATGGAAAGCTTGGAGCGGCCCCTGCCCGGGAATTTGACCCTGTGGGGTGGAGTATGGGCCCAGGGGCTGGGAGGTGCTGACCAGCAGAGGCCCAGGCTGTGCTGGAGCTTGGTGTGAGGTTGACAAACCATGAGCCGGACCAGACCACTGTGCGCTGTAGGCGGCAGTGGGGGTGTAGTGGATGAACTGTGGAGGTTGGGGTTGGGGTGGAGTAGAGGAGGCAGGGGGGTGGCACAGCGAGCCCTTGCGGGCAGCCATAGAGGTAGCAGTGGTGGAGTTTGTGGGGAGGTGTGCAGAGCCTCCAATGCTGCTGGGACACAGCTGGCTGGGAGCCGAGTACTTCCTGCCCAGACTGGCTGACTGGATGACCTGGAGGGGGAGGGTTTACATTATTACATTAAAACATGACATTACATTTTTTTAAGCAAATTGTGTGTGTGTGTGTGTGTGTGTGTGTGTTTAGACTGACCTCGTAGCTGTGTCCCTGTGCTGGGGCTTGCTGCAGCTGTTTGGCACTCCTCTTACCCTGAAAAAGATTGCTTGTTGTTAATGCTTGATTTCATTTACTCACCTATATAAAATGTTATCACACACAATAAATCATCATATTTGTTTTTGAAATGTTATCAAAGGCTAAAAATTTGGCTTTGGAATATGCACTTGACTTCGCTGATTAACAAAAATGTTAGCAACAGTCTGGGACAACACACCTAATGCTTTTTTTTCCCACAACATGTAGCTAACAGTTAGCTGTAGCTCCATTAGAATTGCAGCCATTGCACACAGCTGCATCCTAATGAATACTACTAAAGCTAACACATGAATTATTGATTTAAAGATTGCTTTGTCAGCTAATCCATTCATTGCTTAGATTTTAAAATGTCAGTAAAAGGTGTATCACCAGTCCCAAAATCTTGAGTTGACATCTTCAAATGTCCTGTTTTGTCTATTTAACAGTCCATATAGATATTCAGTTTATTATCATATAAGACTGAGAAATGTAACTGACTGAATTGTTTCAGCACTATAATGATCAAAAGCCTCAGCTGCAGTCAACTATTGCTGTATCAACAAGCAATAAAAGAAATCAACTGGGGGGTGGGGGGTGTCAACATAAATAAGATTCTGGAGTTACTGGCTATGTTAACACTCATGAAGTGCCAAATGGATACAGGATGTTGTAGATGTTTTTGAAAACATCCCATCAGCCAAGTGCCAGGATGTTTTGGCTGTGGGTTGTTTATCCTACTAACCACTTTGGCTTTTAGCAAACTGCCATTTAGAGTTAAGTTTCTTTCCTCTATCTCTCTTGTCGGTAAGCTAATTACAGGAGCTGGTGAGTCACTGTGGAAGGAACATGTTCTGTGTCAAAACAACTTCTGCTAGCATGAATCATAAAATGGCAGTAAACCTGTGAGAGGTTCATGGCGTCTCTGGCCCAGTTGTCCACTAGTTTATGGAGGTCGTCGGTGAAGGTTCCTTTCCTCTGGTGTGGGGCTGACATGTTGGGGGCCAGACACTGAGAACCGCCCTGGCTCTGACCCAAACCACCTGAACCGCTCACTGCATTGGTGCTGTTAGTCCCTGTGAGGAGAGACAGAGAGAGGGGAGGAGAAGAACAAAGAATGTGAGATATTATTCAAACAATAACATGAAACTGACGTAATCTCAATGAATGCGAATGTATGTCCTGTCTTGACCATGAGAGGGATTGTTATATGGTGACAGATGCTGGTCAGGACAGAGTTTTAGGGCAGGCCAGCATGTTGACATGATCCTAGTATTATATTGTTCAGTTTTAATGATGGATATAATGATAAACAGGGACAAGAGACAAACTGATACTACAGCAACATTTTACTGCAGAACATGGGCACTTTTGCCAACAATTTTGACAAACTCTGAACATGTTTCAGTATATACATGGTATTAGATTAGGGATACACTGGGCAATCTGCAAAGCTGACATTCCCAGTCACATTCTCCTCCAAAATGCTCCTACACACCACTGAGTGTAGCTGTTGATCAGACTTGCCCTGTGTACCACTGATCTCAGTGCTTTAATTTATTTTTGGACCAGTAGATGGCACTCAAGCTCTGTAACAGCAGCGGGTAGTCTGCTCTTTACCAATCCTCAGCATCAAACTCATCATGGCAAATTCATTGCAGAAAAAAAACAGAACACTGCAAACTGGCTCGGGTGTCTGTATCTATACAGCTGCTGTTAAAGACTAAATAGCCATTATATATTATACAACACCAGTACCATTATAATACCATATCCTAAGTCTGTACTTCTTCATGTTAGTGCCTCTCTACTAAGCCAAGAGGAAACTAAATCACTATACACTGACACTGTAGAATACCTCAGCCAGAATCTCAGAATTAAAGGTTTCACTTCAATCAAATCTGCATTCCAAATATTGCAGATAAGGCCCAGACAATACAATGTACATCTTTCACATTGTTTCGTCTTATCATTCAGGCTAGTGAAAGAGGGTATAGGGATTAATAACAACTGCTATCTTTATTTTACTATGAAGAATACTGTAATACAATTACTACTTGTTTTCTTACTTTATTACCACCCATTTATTGCACAGTACCTCAAATCCAGACTATAATTACAAGGAGCTGATGCATTTCCTTTGCAGACAAATGGAAACCACCCAAGGCCATGCTGTCAAATATTTATATAATCTGCTCCTATCAGACATCACACCAGAAAGGACATAATATGCAGGGATTAACCAGGAGAAAACTAACCATACAGTTGGTCTGACAGAAACTGTCATGTCATGCTAAATAAAATGGAGGAAAATAAGAATGAGGAGACGCTGAGTCATGACTGACTGCAGCAGCATGGAATTCTGGGCAACGTAGTCTAGACCACAAGCCATGACAAGGGAGGAGAGGAGAGGGGAGGAAAGGGAGGGGGCAGAGTGGCAAACAGCTGTTCAGGTGAGTTATTGTGTGTTTGAACATGTGTGTAGGGGCTTGCATGTGCATGCACGGTCAGTTTGAATCTGTGATGGCTGGTCAGTTCAGTCATTTCAGAGCTCAGACTTCTCTGATCAAAATCGTCTTCACCAAAACCTTGAAATTAAAAATACAATGTTCCCATTAGCCCCACTGGCTGAAATAACTGAATTGATCTGATCTCAAATCTGAAAGTCAGAATTTGAATCTACAGGGCATAAGAGGGCAGGGGTAAGCATGGGAGAGCAAGTGCAAGGGATGGAGGTGGGGGATGGATGGAGGGAGGAAAGACCAAAAAGAGAGATAGTTACTACAGAGCTGGTTGCAGGGGCAGACTTTTTTCACCATCTTCCCTGCGTGGCCGGAAGACAACAATTGGAGGATTTGGAGAGAGTCAGAGTTAAACCCCACCCACAGCACCCGACAACCAAACACAATGCATGACTTGAACGTGAAGTAGTCAATAAACAACACTTTGGGGTTGAGTTGCCCAAGAACATCTTAACACAGACCAGTACCTGTCACACAGTGCAAACAGACCCTTGAAACCAAAGCAAACAGGAGATGAGAGTATGTATCTGCAATTTTTAAAAGTGTACATATGATATCTATACTTTTTAAAAATTTTATGTGTCATGATGTGCCTGCTGTAGGATCTGTATGCTGCACTGTGCGAAAGACTGACCCCAGATGTCAGGTTACGAGGCTGCCATCTTTATACACATAAACAACTAGGTAAAGATGCTCTCTACGACAATGCCGCGATATGTGGGAAATCTTCTGAGGAAATGCAGACACCAACCTTTTGCATACTTGGCTGACAGTTACTGCAGTAGCAACAAATGACAGGTAATCCTAGAATATAAATACTTTGAAATAAAATAGATCATATCGATATTTTTTTGATATGTTTAACTGGAAGCTAAACTGAGCTTTGCTTTCATGTCAACAATGACGTTAAACCACCAACAACTGTTGGTAAAATCCTCCTTGTACACTGCCTCAAAGTCTTTGACCATGTACCGTGGCTTTAAGATGCTTTTGGGTAACCAACACCTGATGATTCTGAGTCCTCTCTATAGCTCACAGGGCCGTACCAGAACTGGGTCCAACAAGGATTCATATATACAGACGGGTGACAAATTAAAGGACAAACCTGAATGAATGAGTGGAGAAACATAACAAATGCAGATGCTTCTACACAGGTGCACTGCATGGTGTAATTATGCAGTTGACATCCAATCATGCTCAGTGGCATGTATAAAAATGCTGAACAGGCCCAGCTGATTCTGATTTTGTACCACAAGGGCAGGTGGAAAAGATCTAAATGAATTTAAAGAGAGTATAATGTTGAGGCATGGCTGGCCAGAGCTTCAGTCACAAAGGCTGCTCAACTGGTTAGTGTAGAGGCACAGATGGGTAAGATGTCAGTCAATTGGGTCGGACTATGTGGTTCACATCACATTTGATGACTGTGATGCTTGTGCTTTAGTGCGATATGTAAGAAAAACAGAAGAGCAAGTCTTCCTCAGGTGAGTGAGAATGTTAATGCAGGATGTGATCAGACTGTCAGCAAGAACAGTCCATCAGCAGTTAGATAGAGGGGATATTACAGTAGGGTCACAGTACTTAAACCCCTCATTACAAAGGCAAATGCATATTTGAGAGTACAGTGATGTAAAAACCAGCAGCGCTGGTCTACACAGATTTGGAGAAAAGCGATATGGTCAGATGAGTCATCCCTCACCATATTCTCAACAAGTGGGCGAGGTCATGTGTAGTGAACACCAAGAGAACGGCTACAGGCCAGAAGGCCTGACCCCCTACAGTGAGGGGATCCAGTGGCCGTCATGCTATTGGGGCTATTTTACTGGCATGGTTCGGGTCCTCTTGTCCTCTTAGAAGGAAAGGGTACTGCCAATCAATACAAAGATGTTCTGTCTGTATCCTGTGATGAAATATTTCTATCCTGATAGGAGAGGTCTCTTCTAAGATGACAATGCCCCCATCCACAGGGCACAAGGGGTCACTGAATGGTTTGATGAGTATGAAAATAATGTGAATCAAATGCCATGGCCTTCATAGTCACCAGATCTAACTGAACACATAAGAAAGATTTTGAACTGACGTGTCAGACAACGTTCTTCATCACCATCGCAACGCCAAATGAAGGAAGATGTTCTGGCTCACATGGTGACACTTTATGTTTAATTCTAATCATTTTTAATTTTTAAAAATGTAATTTTTAATTTGTAACCCATCTGTATATCAAAGTAGTGTCATTCCAGACCTCTGAATCGCTTGTATGATTTGTTCAATGACTGAAATGGCAAAAACAAAATGGCATTTCAGGGGATTATCACACTGATATCAAACATCATTAACAGAGACTGTGCCAATTTTATGTACTTTTTTTTTCTAAGCTGGATGTTTACCAACAAGAACAAGTTACAACCACTTAGACCCAGGTCTGTCTCTCTCCCCTCCTGGCTGTGCAGTGACAGAGGGACAAGTGAAGGAGAGAGGGGGTGAGAATAAGAAGTGAGGTAAGGAAGGAAAGAAGAAAGGGAGAGAAAGGGTTTGAGCTGCAGAGGGTTCAGAAGCATTCATAATCATCCCTTCATCAAGCACAAAACATTTCACCAACACTACATATTATGATTATAATATGGATTAAGAACAATTTAATTATGAATAAACAATAAATAAACACAGCACAGTATTTGAACAAAACTGTGCTTAACCAATAAAGTTTAATTAAAAATAAAGAAAAATGTCCTGACAGAACTCTCAAGTCATCAGGTCTCAACTTGTCTTTCCTTGTTAGTCTGCTTGTTTTAACAGGGAAAAGGTGATTGATGGAGATGGATTCAGCCAGGATTTAAAATTCAGATTGAGACACAAACAAAACTTCATCATCTGTCTCTAGCTAATGAGGCCTAGAAATGAAATAGACTGAAGGTCGTATGGTGGTAATGCTGCTCACAGTGCAAGTTATCATGCACTTGAAGCCTATTCAACTGTTAACAGGTTTGCCATTTAGCATTAGCTGAATCACTAAAATGTAAATGTACAGCGCAATGAAATTATGACGTAATCTATGTGCATGCAATCATTTCTAGTTGCATTGCACTAATGAAATGAATTCATCCGTATTAATTTCATGAACTCAAACTCCATTTTTGATACAATTAGTGCTCAGTGTTTTTATTGTTAAAAATGTCTCTATAAAAACAGGACAAAGGTCACATTGTGCATTTTCTTGTCAGCAGATCATTTTTGAAGATTGCAGGGAGTAATGGAACAAAACCCCCAACTTCACTGTGCTCTGCTGTTGAAATTAGGTGGCGTGATGGAAAAAGACTGATTACTGACTGACTGATATACCAGCTGTTCCTCTGTTGTGTTTCTGACAACAATTGTTTTCTGTAGTATTAAACTGCACTTGCTGTTACCACCAGTAACCATGCTGTGTTCACCAAATCAACCAAGACTGAAATGAACAAAGAAAGAAATGAGCAAGTACTTATCTTTCATTTTTCCATTGTCTTCTGCATCTAAAAACTATTTCCAACATGCACAGTAAGGATGTCTGTGAGGTGGTTATGTAAATGTAACAGAAATAAGCCACTGATTTTAGTTTAAAGGCCCGATTTAAGCTAGAAATTTAGTTTGGCCGGTAATTTGGAGCAAAGTACTTCAACCTCAACTACTGCAGTGAAAAAGCTCTCAGGTGTGAAGGCGTGTTAAAGTAGGAGTATGTATTCTCAGCTAAGTTCCCATGGGAAAATAAATGTTTTCTACCAATTCCTGAAAGCTGGCTTTTTAGGATTCATCACATTTCTGCAGGACACTGGTGATATCAGAAGCAGAGGGTCTTCCTCCATCAAAGAACAAAACCCACAGGAAGACAGGATGACTGTGACTTGACGAATATAAGAGTAAAAAGAAAAAAATTGAACTAAGGTAAGCAAGGATGACGGATAAAAGAGAAGAGCAAAGAAATAAAGCGTTACACACAAAGAGCCAAGCAGGGCGTACTCAGAAAGCGCGTCCTCCTGCCGCCAGGCTTGAAGGCCAAACGCTCCGAACCCCAGCTGAACTTTACACAGCCTGAAGAGAGGAAGGAGGGAAGGGAAAGGAGGAGAGGGGAGGTGAGGAAACAGAAAAGGAGAGTGCAGAGGAGGCAAGAGAGAGGTGAAGAAGAGAGATGGAAAGAAAATGAGAAGAGAATAGAGCAACAAAGACATAGGAGAGAAGAGAAAAATAGATAAGAGGAAGACAGAAAAAGAATAGATGAGAGGGAAGGAAAGAGATACAAGTGAAGGATACACAGAAAGATTGTAACAGTCAGTTAGACGTCACACTGCTTTACACAGAGACAAAGGGAGAAATAGACCAAGAAAGTTAGAAAAAGATGTGAGGAGTGTCCTGTTGTGAGGGAGTGAGGACAAACCAACTGCATGCATTTGTGTTTGTCTGCATACAAATAGTACAATGAGTGTTTAAGCTCAAAGACTATGTGAAGTATTTCTTGTGTTGTGGGGATGTGATGAGGCCTGCTACATCCTGGAATTCCCAGCAGCATGCCTACCTGGGGTGGGAGCACACAGGCTGGGGACAGAGAGTGCTGCCTCGCTGGTGTAGGCCGAACACAGGTTGTCGCTGGAGGGAGAGGGTTTGAGGGGCTGGAGCAGTGTGCTGCTGCCTGAATCGGCTAATCCTCCTGGGGCTAGCAGAGCCAGCTGGCCGGGGTACATGGTTGGGACGCTCTGGGCGGATAAAGTGCTGCCTGGAGATAGCACAAGGCATAGGCAGGAGAGGACAGGGCAGGAACGACACACCACAGGAAACAGAGACACATACAAACACACACACACACACAAAGATAACAGACAGATAAGACACCCGTCACCCCAGACATTTACACAGACACCCCCAACACACACAACCACACACAGAGAAAAACAGACAGGGAAAGCAGTCAGAAATTTTTAAGCTCCGAGCCTGCTCCAGCGTACACCCCCATGCACGTGTAACCAAGCAGATAAACACACACACACATATGTGCACACAGATGCATAAACACAGAGACGGTGTAATGTTAGCGTAAATGTTGGTGACCATTTTGGCTGTAATGGACTTTGGGCTCAAGATTAAGATGCATATCTGTATCAGATTTCATGGCAATCCATTCTAAGGCTGTTGAGACATTTCACTGAAAACCAAATATCAACTTGTTGCTACACAAAAAGTCCGTAAGAGTCATTGTCTTGGAGCCATTAATATCTGAACCAAATTTAATGTGCATGGCTTGATTCTACTAGAGTGAAAAAACAGTTTTCTTTATCTTTTGGAGTTGGGGCAAACTGTGCCTTTACTATAAATGTTGAAACAAGAGCCTACCTTGCTGTAATGGACTCTTGCTGCCGTGCGTGGAGCTGGTTCTGGACGATTTGGAGGATTTGCTTTTGGTAGGTCGTCTCCTCCTGCCAGTCAAAGCTATAACTGGAGGGAGCACTGCAGCCGGAGGAACCTGCGCCAAGACCAAAGGAAGAAAGGCAGCTTGTTATAAACTGTATGTGATGCTGTTCAAAGTGTCTGCACTGATGTAACTGAGGTGAGTTACCTTTCCCAGCCTGGTAAAGAGACTGTCTATTTCCTCCTTTTGACGGGAGTGGAGAGCCTGAATTTCACGCATGTGCCTGGCGGTAAAAAGAAGGATTAAGAAATATTTGGAATAAAATGTTAACAGGCAAAAAAGAAAGAAACAATGAAAATGAGGGAGGAGGGCCTAGTGTTCTAGGAAGACCTGGGTGAGGAAAGGAAGAAGCTGAGCACAGCCTGCTGTTTTTGGGGCAAAAGAGGGAGAAGAAGGTGCATCTATTCTCTCAGATTTAAGAATAAGAGAGTATAATTTACTTTTCTCTGAGGCGGTTGACTTCACGTTTGAAGTCTTCATCCTCAAATTCAGAATCGTTGTCACTGCTGATGTAGGAGTTGTTGAAGGAGTTGTTGTTTAGACTCGGCAGGGAGGCTTTATGAGTGGAATCTGGAGTCAAAACCTGCCCGGGATCGCTGGGTCCATTAGCAGCCTGGGTGGCGGGTGGAGGGGTCTGTCTGGACTCAAGGCTCTGCTCCTGGGCACGACTGACTGAGAATCGACCAACACGGGCCTCAGGGTTGGTGGTGACCTGAAATGTAGGACAGTAGAGTTGTATAAGAATGTCATTTTGTACACATTTTTTTCAAGTTTTCCAGTCTGGAGGAGAATTTCTATACTTTGACAGGTTATTGCAAATCTACTAATAAAGAAAAGTTTGAAACAAGTTGTAAAATACTAGAAATACTGAAATACCTGGAAGCGCCCGATGGTAGTGGTGGGCTTAGGAGAGGGACAGGGGGAGGTGAGGGGGGAGGGGTGGTGGGATCCTCCCAGAGTCCTTTGGGGGAGCCCGTCCACAATGTCCCCTCCTTGTCCTCCTCCCCCTCTCAGAGGAGACGAGGAGTCCTTGTGCAGTGTGTTCTCCGGGCTGGAGAGACTGGAGGACGAGGAGGAAGAGGACGAAGATGAGGAGGTGGTGGAGGAGGATTCAGTGCAGGCCGGGTGTTGGACTGGAGGTTCTTCAGCAGCCAATGAGACCTAAGCAGAAGAGTTGGAAGGAGAGGGGGGAAAAGCAACAGGGACTTTTTTTAGGCCGGGATCCAGTGTACATTTATTATGCCACTCTTAGATGTGAAGTGTAGGTACTCATGTCTGGGCTGTAGCGTGGAACAGGTTTTACCTGGAATCTTCCGAGTTTAATTCCACCTGCAGAAGGAGGAGCAGGAGCGGATGCAGTTTCATCATCCAGAGAGAAGGGTACTGAAAGACAAATGTTACAATTATTAAACAGACAGATACAGAGACAGACAAAAAAAAAAAAAGACTAGATTTATTAAATTCATTTTACTGTAGTATACATACTTTGTTGTCCCACTGCAGGTATGCCACTATGAGAGGCCTGGGGTTGACATTCAGAGAGGAGAAAATGGATTAATGTCGAGCAGTGTGATTAAATCAGTATATATTGTACAATGTCAGTATGAGCTACCAGAGTAGGATGTCAAGGTGTGTGTGTGTTTACCTGTGTGTGTGTGCTGACAGGAACAGTCTCTGGGCTCAGTGCCCTCCTCAGCTGCGCATCCAGGTCTTCTAGAGGCTGCTGCGACTGAAGAAAGATACGCTTTTAGATACACATATTATAATAAGAAAACACACACACAGGGTCAGTCACTGTGGTTGGTTAGCAACATAATCACAGATCAGCAAGAAGTGTGGCAACTACAGCTGCAGATACGATTTTATCATGCTATCATTATATAAATTTCTGCTATTCAAATTAATGATTCAAAAAAAGTCAAAATAGATTTTTTTGTTTTACACACATGAAGAGTTTGGTCTTGTATTACATAACAGTGGAACACAAATAGCTGCTTTGAACATCAGATTAATTATTTTATGGGTGATTCTGGATATATTTGCCATATCAACACTGGAAAATATCTTTATCAACATAGTGATAAGAATTTCAACCATGTTGTAGAGCCCTGGCGGCTACACAAAGCTCTGCATTGTTATGCTCTGATTCAATCAACCATCACTAAAATAGGAATACACGTTCTATTTCTGTATATCTTGGTCCAAATATAACAAGATGTATAATTTCTGACAACACCAAAACTGGACAAAAAATGCAAAGGATGATTTTTCTACATCTGAAATTTAGATTTTTCATCGTCAAAATTCACACTGTACTCATGCATGTACTTTTCTAAAAGCTGCAGCAGAAAAAATGCATCATCTCTCCAAATGTCCTCTCTTGTGCCGACACACAAACACAGGTGATGTAGGGGGCACAAGGTTTTTTATTCACTTGAGCATTTTAACTGCAATTAAAAAATAAATCATTAGAATCCAATCTCTTGTGAGCTTTGACTACAGAGGGATTATCTTAATCAAAGAGGACAAGTCTCTCCCCTGAGAGTTACATAAGAGACGAGACATGAATATCAGTAACTTGGCAGGCCGGATTTTTCATAAAGGAGCTACAGGTCATGTCTCTCTGTTCAGTGTGCTGCTCTAGTTAAATGGAAAGTCTATTTTTGGACAATGGCATTCACAGCCACGGCAACAACAGTCTGGAAATTAAACTCAGTCCACTGTGTGTCTGCTCTGAAGAACCAGATCCTCAGCTGCCTCTCTCTCTGTCCAAATATGTTAACATGTCTCTCGCCCCTTTTTCGTCACCTTTCTCTCTGATTCTCTATCTACATCCTAATCTCTCTCTTTTATCTTCTATCATTATTCCTTTTTGATAACGTCCCTCTATCTTTTAGACTTATTTTTGAATCTAAGCTTTAACTTGTAGTTGCTTGATGTATTCATTTGATGTTACAAAGACCTGTTCTTCTCTTCTTTTTAAGTTCTGTTGTTAATTATTCTGATGTTTATTTAGTTGTTTGGGATGTAATTTTCTTCCTTTAGGGTTATGTCACATATAGTTAAGCTTTAATACTGTCTCTCTAAGTATAATGATTATAATATGCACTATAAACTTAAACACATTCTGAGCAGCAGAATTGGGATAAGCAGAAGCACTATTCACAAACAGCACATACCGATTATCAAGTCTAAAACAGCTACAACAAAGAACTAATACGACTATAAATATAATAAGCTCAGTATGAATGCAGTATTACATTGCAATGGAGACAGCACTTAAAATGTCTTAAAAATGAGCAACAAAAAAAAAAAAACACCTGTATTAGACAAGGTCCAGGGAAGGATGGCAGGAGTTCTGAAGGAGGAGAACTGGCCTAATCCCAGAGAAAGAGAGGTGATGAAAAGACAGAGTGGGAGAAAGGAGAGAGAAAAAGATTTGTAGAGGAGGTTATAAGAATAGTGTTCATTGGGGAGAATGTTAAAAGAAATTTTCATGCCAGATGAGTTGTAAGGAAAGTGAGTAGAAACATGTTGGAACACCTATAATTCCTCAATATTAAACTGTGACTTCTTAACGTTTAGAAGTGTAGTTGAGTAAATTATCTTAGCAGTTTCATCTAAAACATGCACATGCTGTCTGACCACATAATTAAATACATATTAATGACTTAACTAGAGATAAAATTAACTAATATTTCTATGTGATCAAAAAACTGTTTCACTCACCGGTACCCTGGATAAGGGGGTTTTAGATGGAGTGGTCTGGCCAAAGGATGAGGCAGGGATGACTGAAGAAATTGAAATCATAAAGTTAGAAAGCAACATTATAAAACTGACAACAACTTAACTAATACTGGCAACATATTCTTCTACCTACCAGTCTGTGCAGGGGTGGAAATAGGTGTCCCAGGGCCCTGGATTGGAACAGGTGACCCCAGTGACCCCAGTGCTAGGCTGGAGGGGGGCTGAGGAGGATTGGCTGGCAGGCTAGAGCCAGGTGTGGTAACAGATGTGGTGGAGGTAGAGCCGGGCCCCATTGGGGACGAGGTACCTGCCACAGGGGCCCCAGAGGCAGGGTCAGCAGCTAAGATGTCACCCTGGGTGGACGGCACTCCTCCACCGAGGTCCATGAAGAGAGACCGCAGCTTCTTCTCCAGAGCTTGGATGTCGTCCGGTTTGCCCTGGGACTCAGCAGACGCCTCACACCTGAGAACGATATTAATGAATGTTTTGCAATTTTGCTTCATAAATGACTTCCAAAATCCATGTCAGCCTTTGGTAATTGTCAATTTGATACTCAATGCTAAGGATACATTTCAGTTAGTATCAGACAAGTAGTGAGGTAGTTCTAATAAATAAAGTAAATAGACTAAATAAAGACATTGACCACCTCTTACCTTGCATCACATTCCCCACAGTGTGTGTGCGTCTGCCCAGGCAGGGCTGCTGTTTGTGGCTGGGAGTGGACCAAAGTTGGTTGGACTGATGTAACATTTGTGGTCACTGGCTGGAGCCCCGCAGAAGAGGAGGAGGAAGGGGGAGGAAGAGTGGGGTGGGAGACGGCAGAGGGAGCGAGCTGGGGGCCTGTGATGGCAGTAGTGGGGATGACAGAGGAGGAGAGGGAAGGAGTAGCGGACGAGGTGGGAGAGCCTGACGGATGATTGGAGGAGACTTCACTGGCTGTAAGAGTGGAGGAGGGAGGGGAGGATACGAGGGGAACGCTCTGGGCAGGAGGAAGGGAGGTGAGAATTGTTGGGGGGATGCTTGACATGCTTGCCGGTGGTAAAGTGGAAGGTACTGAAGTAGCAATGACAGCAGAAACTGTTTGGGACTGAGGCAGGGCAAAAGCCTGGGGCTGAATTTGTGCTTGTCCCTGGACCTGCACCTGTCCCTGGGTCTGGGAAAGTAATTGCGACTGAAGGATGGACTGACTCCCTACAGTAGGAGGAGGAGAGGAGGAACAAGGAGGACTGAGACGGACAGCGGCCACAGAGGAGGGGGTGGAGGATGAGGAAGGGGGAGGAAGAGAGGCATCCAAGACCTGCTCCTGTGCCTTGTTTAAATTAGATGGGACAAGCCCAGCAGAAGCCTCAGCAGTAGGAGTGACGGTGCTAGCCTGTGAAGGGACAAGGGCAGCTGCAGGCTGTAGTGGAGGGTGGGTGGAGTGAATGGAGGCTGGGGCGGTGCTGGGTCCTGTATCAAACTGATTCTGGTTCTGTCTGAGCTCAGAGAAGGCTTGCTGTAAGCTGATTGCTCCTGCAGACTGGGACAACACCAAACCTTGGCCTGGAGTCTGAGATGGAGCTGCAGCTGAAGCAGGAGGAACTAAAAGAAGAGAGAAAGGTAGTTTAAAGCCACAAAGCCCATCTTTTGGTGAAATCATGTAATTCCAGCACAGCTTCACTCAACTTACCCCTGTTTAGAGGTCTAATCAGCCAGTATTGAAAACACCTGTGCAGCTGTGCACAGCCTTTAATTTGCAATGTAACTAGTAACTACAGTTGTCAAATAAATGTAGTGGAGTTAAAAGTACAAGATTTCCTCATAAATGTTGTGGAATAGAAGTATAAAGTAGCATAAAATGGAAATAAATCAAATAAAGGACACACAACTAAAAATATTACTGAAGTACTACACTTTAGTAAATGGAGTGCCCACCACTGCAAAGCACCAAAAAGGTGATTGAAGACATGTGTGTTCCTTGTAAAATCAAATTAAATGTCACCTTTTCATAACAGAGACATTTAGAGAGACATACATAATAAAATCCTGACTTGCATAGGTACATTTCATTTATTCAGGAATGTCTAGGTATTACTGTGTTACAGGTTTCAGCAGGTATTGAGGTCAGAGTTTGGATAAGGGAATACAATTAACCACTTATGGTTAACTACCTGCAGTCTAGTGATCCTGATTGGATTTGCCCCAGTAGACATCTGCCTTGCAAAGGTATGTGAATCCAGCAACATTATACCTTATTTCTCCTTTGCATTATTCAGAAAATTAGGAAAAGCCAAAAGATGTATTTGTTCTTTTTTAAATTTTTGTTAGTCATAACATTACTGTGTAATACAAAAGGTATTTTTTGATATATTTTGATGATATGATGTTTAAATTCCATCCTGATAGAGGATTGGATACAGTTATTTATATTCTAGCGTTCTACCAGAAGATCCTATGGTATCAAATTAAATAAATGCCAGTGTGTTATTGCATTTGGACGGAACATTTCGGCAATTTCCTCTAAAAGCATAACAGCTTAATCTGATAAGTGTGCATGTGTGTGTGTGTGGTTGGAACACTGTCACAGAGTATACTGTCATTTTATGTGAATTTTCGGCATGTTTGAAGCTAAAACTTCACACAAGCACCGGAAGACCTCATAAGCGTCATCAACAATCCATCAGTACAACAGGAAAAGGGACATTAGTAGTGTAATGATCAGACATACATATTTGGGAAAAAAAATAATTCAAGCGCACGCACGCACGACTTACTTGTTTCAACAGGAGGTGCAGGGGCAGGAGAAGGAGAGGTGGGGAACATTTGCTCCTTCAGCCTGGCTTCAGGTACGGGGCTGACGATAAACCTCCGACCTGCTGAATGGACCACTTGTGCTGTCGCACTGGGAGTGATGTCTGGGACGAAAGGAACAGTGATACACAGCATTATTATACACTATTGTCTACTGCACTTAATCTGCAAAATATTTACACAACTGTTCTTTTTACCTGGCATGGGGACAGATATAGCAGGAATCTGCTGCTCCATATCTCCTGTCACCTGTAGAACAATAAGACAACTGTAAAGACTGAAAGATCAACTGTGACCAAAACAAAAGGTGCAGATAATTACAATTGTATTGTTCTGGGTTGAGTGTATACTGTGCAGAGTGTGTGTGTGTGTGTGTGTGTGTATGTGTGTGTGTGTGTATGTGTGTGTGTGTGTGTGTGTGTGTGTGTGTGTGTGTGTGTGTGTGTGTGTGTGTGTGTGGTGTGTGTGTGTGTGTATATATATATATATTATATATATATATATATATATATATATATATATATATATAAAACTTTTTCACTTTTAAATCAAAACACCAACTGGTACTACACATCAGAAACTTTCAACCCCAAATAAAGAAGTGTGAGTAAAGAATGTTTTTACCTGGCTGTTTGTGTCTCTTTCCAGACCCTTCTCATCAGCATTTTCTATCACCTCCCTGACCTGCTCAATGAACGACTCCCTCTCACTCTCCAGGATAAACTCACTCTGGACCTGGACACACACACGGTGAAAAAGTCAGATGTCAGACGTTTGTGAATAATATGTGACAGAAACAAAGCAATAGCTTGGTTCACGCCTCCGATGCCAGTGTGTATCCACAGAGGTGTAATTCTGCATCATGAGTGAGCCTGGTGACAACTCTCTAAATTAAAGCACGAGGACAAGAGCAAAGCAATTATGTGTACTTCAGTGGTTTCAGATGACAAAGGATAGAAGACACGCACACTGGCATGTGAAACATATTCCAGCCTAATACAGAGCCGTTAACAGATCACTATGACAGGAGAGAGAGTAAATTAATCAAAAGGGTGGTGGAGAAAATGAAACAAGAGACGGCGTGTGCACCATGATCTGAGCGATCTCCTCTGGGTTGTCGCCATCCAGGTCAAACCTGAAAGTCACCATCTTCCTGTTGTGGGTCTCCAGCTGACACTCTGCTACCCTGTCCCCTCGGTTGGAGATCTACACACACACACACACACACACACACACACACACACACACACACACACACACACACACACACACACACACACACACACACACACACACACACACACACACACACACACACACACACACACACACACACACACACACACACACACACACACAGAGAAAGAGAGAGAGAGAGAGAAAAACACAATTAGAAAGAAGGAGGCAGGATGTAAACAGATGAGTGTCTCAATTAGATGTTTTTCATTACTTTTACTGCAGCTCATAACACTGTAACAAGCAATAAATCCCATTAGTGGGTACAGTACAAAAGAGGATTTAATGTTTAATTATGACATTATAGGATTTATGGGATGTGCTATTACATTGAGAACATTGAGTTTCGCCTTGGAGATCTTCTCATGGCGCGATCGACTTCGTACAGAGCGTCTTTGATGACGCTTGGTGGAGCGCCCTTCATGACGACCTCCCCCTCCTCCCTCATTGCCGTCACTCAGACCTGAAGTCTCAGAGTGGCCACTGAGGTACAAAGGAGAAATGGAAGCCAAATTTAATAAGAGAAAAGAGAAGTAAATGGCACTGAGTGTGAGAAAGTGTCACAAAGACTGAATGTGATCAAGAACATTTGCTTTTGTTTGAGGATTGCAGTGCCAGTTCAGTAATTGTGTGTTTGCTTGTGCATGCATTTATTACCTCTCTATGGATGAGAGAACTTGAGGTGGCTGTAGTTGGGACTGGGACAGCTCTGAAGACTGAGAGGCAGACTGAAACACACACAGGCACATGAAAATGCACATACATACTCACTCAGTATAATCACCAACAACACAACTACCAACACCAGGGAAATTTCAAGGAAAGGAAATACAGCATGAAAGCATGAAATACAAGCAAAGTGTGACACAAGTAAGAGAGAAACCTGAGTAGACTGCAAGCAATACCTTCATGATTTTAGAGTAAGAACAACTCAATTGAATTAAAATATGAAGAGCAGACTTAAGACAAATCACATAGGAACTGGGTCGAACAACAACTAAAACTAGAGCATGGAACAAAAGAAGCAAAGCAAGAACTGCCAAAAAGCAGAAAATAAATTGTCTCGCATATATTTGATGCATACAGTATCTCCAATAACACATGCAACCTGGTCTCATAGGTAAGGTCCATAAATGATGACCTAAAAATAATAAAACAAGTGAGTTCCAAGGCCGGCACTTGGACTCTGCAGACAGTGATAGAGTGATTCTATTAAACACCAGTTAATTGTGGACCAATCACCAATTTTAACAGATGTTTTCCCTGGCTTAGTGACATTGCACAAACAACCCAGGAAACTTTTCAAACAGTCATTACTTGATTGTGGATTTTTTCACTGATAAACAAATCAATGTTGCAACACTCAAACTAAACCACACCCACTGTTCAACACGAAGCGACAAACTGGTTATTTTGAGTAAATGTGCTGGAAACCACCTATGAATCATAGCTATCATAAAATTAGACAAAAATTGTTTACCACTGGTGCGTCATTAATTATCACTCAAATTTATGAACATGACATGCAACGTAGACAAATACTGCTTTGACAAATGAGAGCAAATATGGATCCAAGTGGGATGCCCTAAGAATGGATGCTGCAGAATTTTTTACTTTCCGTTATCAAAATTGTACCTTATCAGTTCCACTGCATAAAACACAGTGCAAGTTTTCAAACATAAAAATGTTTTTTAAAAAAAACCCATAAAAAAACAAAAAATAAATAAAAAATAACCTTTTCAAAACCATGTTGAATATGCAGTTACACTACAGTTAAGACATAGTTAAGACACACATTCCAGACATAGTGTAGTCTGAAATAGTGACTGTCAGAGCAAGTGATGGAAATATTTGTTTTTAAACAGAGCTAAGAACCACTGATTAAGGTGATACTACTATTTTTTTGAGTTACCTATAATGAGAAGGGGACGCCACGAAAAAAAAATTTGTGTGAAGCAATGCTCTGGTTTAAATCAAGTTTGGGGACCAGTCACGGCACCCTGAAGCATTTAACTTTGAACTTTGAGTACATTGAACAGGGATATGACATCCACTTGGTAGGTTCGACCGTCTGTAACCAGTACCTGGGGAGGGGCTTCCATGGGAGTATCAGGCGGGGCGGTGACTACACTGATGATTGGCACCACGGTGGCCAATGGCTGAGGCACAGATGTGGGCACGGGAGGAGGAGGGGAAACAATAGTAGGCACCACCCCAACAGGGAGTGGCAGAGGAGAAGGTGGGGAAGCCACGACCGGTGTTGGCATGGTAATAGGAAGGGATGGTGACGGAGAAGGGTGCGTCACCAAGGAAACGGTAGAGGTAGACGGAGTTACACTGGGCTGAGAAGAGGAGGAAGGGCATGAAAGAGGAAGAGGAAGAGGCAGAAAGGAAAATGAAGGGGGACGGAGAGAGCAGATGAGGCGAGAGGGTTGGTAAAAAGTGAGAAAAGGAAAGGAGCAACGTCACAGTGAAGCTGACGAAGTAGATAAACCCGCCTAGTGATCAGCTGTGCACAGACAGAATCAATCACCATGGTAATGATACAGTGAGCTGAGGATGGTCTTTAGTTTGACTGTTGTTTCGTCTAAAATACAATAAAGGCTTCACATCAAAAGATGAATGTGCCTTGAAAAAGAGCAGATAACAGATCTGTCAGCTTGTGAGTCTTCATTTATCACAATAATAAATCATGTTAAAATCAAGCCTCCAGAGGAAAGAGCCATCCATAGTTCACTGACCCATTACTGACACGTTTGACTGTGAGACCCTCAACAAGCTGTTTTCCGAGTAAGACAACTACAACATAGATCAAGTCTATTAATAACAACGTCTCAAGCTCTTCAAACAACAAACTTTGTGACATGACAATCGTGTGAAACACACACCAGTCTAAGACCATGCAACCACAAATAAAACTTCTACAGACAGTGTACGGCACAGTGTCGAAGATGGTGCAAATCCAAGCAAATTGTTTGTGCAATGCAGATGGGCAACACTCTTCAATACCATATAACACATGGGGACACAGGGCTATATAGACCTTTCTTTACAGTGTGACTTAAAGAGCTGTGCTGAAGTTAGTCTTTAAGCTCACCTGCTTTACTTCGGGAAAAAATGTCCTATGAATCGATGCCTTAGAAGTCAGGATTTGGTGATAATACGGACATAAATAGTTTGCTAGTCTGCACTAGGTTGGTAGAATTAAAGCTGGGGGGACATAGATGAAATACTTACATTCTGCTGGAGGCATTAAAAGTTCTTGGTATTCTCTATGTTGCAGAGTATTATTACAACACTGGTTCTAAGAGAATAACAACTGGAGCACATACTAGTAAAAATTGTCAAAATCAATTTTGCAGATACAAAAAAAGGTAAGTGACCAAAAACCTCCAAATGTGTTGGAATTTGCTGCCTTTTAAACAAAACTTTGCATGCTATAGTCACTTCAGTAGCATACACACTATTTTTACTGTCTATTAATGCACATCAACTCAAAAGATAAATATTGTATTTCAAGGAGTGCAGAATTTCTGTTACTTGAGGTGGTCAATCACTAAATGCTTCAAACATCTACCTTTGGGAACCAGAAGTTTCTGCTACTCTATATACACTACTGACTTAAAAGATGCTGTTATAACCCCCACTAATCATTACATGACTGAAATATTTTTTTTATTTTAAGTATCTGCTCCTTCACAGTTCAATTTACAAAATGTGTTCTGTCCATAAAAGTGGCAACAATCTTAAAGACACTGATACTGTTTATATTTCTTCAGTACCACACCATACAGGATATTGGACTGGACCATTCATGTATACACATTTCAAGATTCCTCTTTTCCCCACTGTTTCCCATATTAACCTTTCACTGTCCATCAGTTCTGATCCTTGAAATATTACCTAAGCTTTAATCAGGTGGTTGATATGAACATCTTTGGGTGAACAAAGGATAACTACTATGGGCGTCAACACAAGGCAGAGCTATATCCAAAAATCAAAAAAAAAAAAAGAGGGATTCATTTGCCTATCAATATTCAGTTCAAGGTCAAACACATTCACCAATCTAATCATGTTGATACATAATTACTCACTAAGACACACACATACAAACACACAGGTACACATAAGGACAGACACACAGGCACCTACACACCCACATACACTGTGATACATCACTGTACCTGAACCAGAGCTAGATGAGCAACTTGGTACAGAAAATAAAGGTGTTCTATACTGGGAGACGGACTGAGGTCACACAACTAAATACACAAACACACATACATGCATACAGACCCATAAGTAGGCACGTTAAAACAAACCCGGTGATAGACAGGCAGCATGCCGATGAGCGAGCCAGAGAATGGAAAGAAAAATAGAAGAAACAAACTGAATTGAAGAATAAGTTTAAAGTGAGAAAAGAACCAATTCAGGATGCGCAAAACATGGAATAATTACACTTAGAACAAGAATGACAACATGATCTTTGAATTTCTTTTCTATTTGTTTACTGGTAACATGATTAACAAACTGGCTGAAGGGCAGAAAGTCAAATAAAAGGTGTGTGATTGGTGTGTGAAAGGATGTGTTGATCAGTTGTGAGACATTTAGAGACTATTGTCCACAAGTCATCTGTTTATTTATGTGTATTTATGCCTGTGTACATGTCATTGATTGTGAGGAATATTTGTCAGCCTTTTCCCCACACACCATGTACATGAGGCTCCAGCCATTTGATATAGGCACCTCCAAAGATCCTCCTGCTGAGAATCTGAACATCCATGTATAAATTTAGTGGTAGATTTCAAAATTTTATGTAGCGCTGCCACGTTTCCACTGAATGTGGAGCTAATCAACAAACTGTGTATGTGTAAAAGTCTGTGTATGTACATGTCCATATTTGTCTCTGAGGCCTCCATGTTCCCACATATGTATACCTCTACTGTAAAATATATGGGAAAACAACAGAGAGATGTTTGGAACATACATTAACTCTGTGGTGTGAGTCACTTCAGCTTAGAAATGTGCGTAATTACTGTATGTATAAACATGTAGGTAGGGAAGTGTGTCAATAAGATGAATGCGGACATAAATAGCAGATACTGAATTCAGTCCAGCACATGTGTTCCAGGGACTAGTGCCAGCTTGAGCGCATTAGGAATGTGTTTGAGTATTGTGCTCCGTTTATAATGAAATTAAAAGCATTGCTGTACCTGTGCAGGCGCCTGCGGCAGAGTTGAGTGCGTAGGGCTCTGAATTGATGTACTACTCTGACTGGATGAAATGACCTGGTGAGAAACAGAAACACAAACACAAACACAAACACAAACACAAACACAACACACACACACACACACAGAAAGAGTTTGTGAGGGTAAATGTAAACATTTACATGCACATAAACATCCTTTTTTGGTTTGTTCCTTTTTTAACTGGAGCAGTTCCCGATCACGTCCTGCTTATAATAACCCAGATAAACTCAAATCCCAGTTATGAAAAGAAGAATATTATATGTAAAATGTCAGCTGGGGAACATCAGTTTCATTTCAATACATTCAGTTCTATTTCATCCCCTTTATTGATAATTCCCTTTTTATTTGTTGACCTTGACCAAGATAACAATCTGAAGACGTTCCTAAATGAGATATTAATGTTATGATATCACTCTCACAAAATTAGCAAAAAATCTTTTATAAAATGTATAAAGATATATAAAGGCTTGGAACGCAACTGTTATGTAAACATGGTGAACATAACACACAGGATTGGCTGTTTTAGTTGTTCAAAAAAAGAAAAATTACTACATTCTATCTTATGCTGACAAAAAACATTTGATCTCCAATTAACATCCAATTTCATGCTCAATCAAATCAGTTTAAAGCTGCAATTAGTTCATAACAGTGGTGTGTGCTGGGGGCAAAAAAGTTCTTAAAAAGACTGTGGTATTACTGCAGGCAAAGTGCCAGCTCTGTGGAAGTGGTTACCTTGAGGCAAAGGCAACAACTTCAAAGAGAAAGCCGACATAGAAGGCATTACTGTATAAGCACAAAAATAGGGTGGGATCTATTTTTATCTTTATGGGGTTTAGACATCAAGGGATCATAAATGTGTGAAAACTGATAATGTCAGGAGAAAAAGGGAAGAGAAGTAAAAAAAAAAGTCTGGATGTAGAAAATGTGACTTGAATTTACTGGTTTCCTTCTGTTGTTTTTCTTGTAGTCTTACTTGTTGGGAGGTCCCAGGGGGAGCTGGCTGGGAGCTGGAAGGGACTAGGGGGGTTCCCACTGTGGGCTGGGGGGTGGAAGTCTGAATCTGCTGCTTAGAAACAGATTAAGACAAAGAAAGACAGAAAGATGGACAGAGAGGAGGAGACGTTGCACGATGTGAAACGATGGGGGGCAAAGGTGAGAAATCAAGAGGAGATTGGAAACAAGGAGAGAGAGAGAAAAAAAAAGTCAAAACATGTTTATAGCTTTTCGGATCAGAAACTGTACATGAGTGCAAACACAAGGTACTTCTGCAGTCTCTTCTCTAGTGATCAGTTTTTAGTCTAGATTTTCTTCTTGTGTATGCACACATGCACGCAGACACGACAACACATATGTATCTGTCCGGCAACAGATATATGCACACCAGCACCTACTGTATGTATATGCACATACACACAGCTTGTAGTGTAGCATGAACAGTACGGGCATTGTACTGGGGTTAGGCCGGGTGTAAGTACAGGGTTTTTTTCACATGCAGGTCAGGCCCTACGTGATTGGCAGTAATAATAAGTGGCTGTTACACAATCATTGAAGCACAGAGTAGAAGCTGGACACCAGACATTAAACTTGGAATATTGAACTTAAAGATGAAGATTGAAGATTTCAAACCTCTTATTGCCATTTTCTCAAACAAAGGCATTTTTAGAGACCAAGGTACAATAATATTTGGTACTTGAGTCATGTTTGATTTCAGTGGCAGATGCCACATTACCTGATAAAATTACTAAAGAAAGCTTAGATCCCTCAGATCACTTTATGATCTATCCTAAAACACTCTGAAATTTATTTTCACAAGAGTCCTTTATCAGGTTCTGGTTTAAAATGTCGTACAAATTAATTATTAAAATAAAATCTTGTATATGTTTCCTTTCTCTTTCCAGAAAGGTTCAATTCATTTGCATTTGATTTTTGATCCTGGTCCATTTCTCGTGAACATCAAGTCGTACAGAGCTGTACTTATTCTACCTGAATTTTATTAATGATCTACAACACTGACTACAGGATACAGGCAATTATAACCGATCTCACTTAACCCTTAGAAGGTTGTATGCAACATTATACTTGTCATGAAGCTCATCCTCACAGTTTGGTGGGAGCTTACAATTAAGTATAGTTGCACCACACATACTTCCACCTACCTTTTTCTAACATCATAGGCAGTCACATAAATTTCACAGCACAGAAACTGAATAAATCAAATGTATAGAAAGATCAAGAACTGAAGATAAATATCATGAAACAAAAGACAGAAAACAAAGATTGAAGAAATGAAAAGAAAGGACAGTGATCCTAAGTGGTTCAAAGTAAACATAGTATTATGATAATATCAGCATTCTAAGGGTTTAATGAATTTCAACTGCAACCTTTGAACCCTGTATGGGAAGTTGATTTCCAGTCTGAACAGGAAATGGCAACATAATATGCTAAAATAAAGAAATGACTTGAAGCCAAGATCAGCAATTACAACACAACTCAAAAGAAAGAATCTAAAATACACAAATAAAATGTCTCTCTGCACGGTTACATCGCCAGGTTTGTCTAAGCCCCCTCAGTTTTGTTGTATGTTTCTGTGTGTTTGTCCGTACAAATCAACAAAGTCTCACAAGCCTTATTATATCTCAATGATTTATTAAAATTCATTGTAGATTCATAACTAACTATTCAGTGTGTAGATGTCTACAGTATATAGATTAGATAGTTTTTACATATAAAATGCTTGTCAAGTGGCAGTTATGCTGATCTTTCCATCAAATGGACTTTGGATTTGTACGAGTAAATCCAGAGTATACCATACATACAGTATACCTGCACAAACACACATTTCTCATATACATTCATATATGAACATACACACAAAATATTACTTACTCATATTGACAAATAAATGAAATACACAACATAAAGACACAAAAGAGGGGCTTAGACTGTTTGCTTATAAAGCTTATACACTGGAGAGTGTCTCAAAGACTACCTTCTGAATGTCGCTTTTTAAGTTAATTATTATTTGACTGACAATAATGATTCATGTTTTGGACTTCAAATCAAATGTTTCTGGTCTTGGTCTTTCCCAGATGTGCTCTGGGTGGTGCACATCTGGGTGGTGCCTGTCTGTGTAAGTCCTTACTGAGGTAGCGCTGACAAAAGTCAAGCCGCTGACAAACATGTCTCTAAATTCTTCTTCTATAAGCAAACACTGTCAAGGAATGAATAATGGGACATTATGAAGGCAGACCATGAGACTCTCTCTGTGGCCTTGATGGGACTGGAGGGGGTTAAAATCACAACCAAAGACTGGGCTCCTGGGTGGGTAATGTATAAAAACAACAGGGACTGGTGTGACTGCCTCTGGGTCAAATTACTATTATAAATTAACTAATGGTACTTTTTCTAGAATGATTCATTTTACCTGATGGTTTACATTTTTAATTATTCTACTATTCTAAAGTTTCATATTTCAAAATTGCAGACTGGTAAATGACCTTACTGGCACAAGGTGGGGGAAGAAAATGAATGCATTAACTGTCTTCACAATGTTAGAGGTCAGTCGCCATGATTATAAAATTTTCAACCGATGCAATTGATAAAATTTGCAATCAAAGAAGACAGAAAGAGCACAGAATAACCTAATATAGCAATTACAATATATCCATCAATTGGCAGCTCATGGCAAACATTTGCTAAAAAAGCAACTATGTAATTTACAATAGCAATTGACCCAGGGGTCTAGGGATGTTTTTAAGGTCTAAACTCAGTACCAGAGTGGGGTTAGCGGCCTGCATGGCCAGCAGTGACTCATGGTATGTCATGTCGGGTTGGGAAGGTACCACCCCTCCATGCCGGGCCCAGGCGCTCTGGATCAGAGACTCCAGATGATTTGATGATGCTCCCCCAAGTGGGAGCTCGGAGGATGGGGTGGGAGGGAGAAAGCTCTGCATGGAGGGTGGATGTCCCTGGGGATCTATGGGATGCACTCCCCCTGATGAATCGTAGAGCGCAGTGATGGATGAATGAGGGATGGACTGAGCGGCTGAGGAGTCAAATGTGGGGAGGAGCGGTGGGGGAGGGGGTGACTGGAACTCTCCTGCGTCAGAGGAGGCCAAAGAGTCACTAGAAGGTTCTGGGCTTCTGTCCTTTATGGTTACACCTGTGTGGTGAAGAAGAAGGCTTCCTGGAGGTAAGGGGAGCTCAGGACTGACATAAGAGTACAGCTCTTCTGTCACCGGCTGGAGACGGCTGTACGTGCCTGAACCACTTGATCCAGTTCCAGTGTTGTCCTCCAGAGGGAGGTCCATGGAGCTTCTTCGGGCCCGGTAAAGTCTGGATGCCAGGAGGCTTGGGTCTCCAGCAGCAGCTGCAGCAGCGGCAGCGGCAGCTAAATGGAACTCAAAAACACTTCCAGTAGATGGTGGGGCGTCAGACATTACTGGAGGTGCAGAAATAGGAAAGGCAGATGGGGAAGCATGCTGTGGTGGAGGATAGCAGCCCTCAGATGATGAAGAAGAAACAGAGCCACCAGTGGAGGCACTCATGGGAGGTAAGGGTGGAGGGATTGGACTGTGTGCACTCATTCTTTGCATGATGTGAGGGTGCAGGAACCCTGGTTGAGGTGGAGGACCAGGATCAAAACCCAAACTAGCAGCAGCAGCTGCTGCTTGCCTCTGCTGATGGAAACTCAAGTGACCAAGCTGGTGTGCAGTCATTGGGTATCCTCCATAGGCCATTGCTTCATAATGGTCCAGTAAGGCAGCTTGATTTAGACTTAATCTCCGCACTGCTTCCTCATGCTCTGCTCTCATGTCTTTATAGCCGTACAAACTCGGGTCAGATTGTCCTGGGAGGTGCAGCGGCTCCGCAACGCCAAGTCTTTGAGCAGCTGCTGCAAAACCAGGATTTATCATAAACAGAGAGGGGGTCTCAACACCCTCCATCCCAGAAAAGGGGTGCAGGCTGCTCCCATAGCGAGGGTAGGCAGGCTGGAAATGTCGGGTGTGTGCCTCGAGAATGGACGTACTCTTGCGTCGCTGGGTGTTGTAGGCCTTTGGAGGCCCAGTGGGTGGAGGCGAGAAGGAAATGGGACGCTCAGGGATGGAGGGGAAGAAAATAGTAGGGGGGTCAGGGAGAGTTGGGAGGGGAATGCTCCCTCCTGCTCCTCCTCCTGCGCTTGTTCCTCCGCTGTAGGGGTGTGGCATTGAATGCTGCTGCGACAATGAGATACAATGGATTTAAGAATGAAACCCAGAGAATGAGAGAGAGAACCACAGCAAAGGCCCATATGGAATGGAGAAAATAGTCAAATAGTCAAAAAGAGCATCCTTCCAAAACAATACAAAGAGAAAAAATGACATATATTCTTTCTACACACTAGAAACAAAATGATGTGGTTAACACAGGACAGAATATACCGAAAAACTGTAGAAAGATGTAATGAGATGAAGAAATTTTGTAATGTAAAGATACAAAGCTGGTTACAACAGGCTGACAGAACAAGTGACAACACAAAGACAAAACAGAAAGAGAGACACACACACACTGATAGCTCACAGATAGATAGAAAGAGGAGACATAAATGCAAAGACAGGAGAGGCCAAATGCTGCCTCTAAGATCAACAATATCCTGACGCATCTGCACTTTCATCTTGTCCCTGCAAGCTTCTGCTGACCTGTTAACTGAGCAGCTGCAGCCAGCAACTTCAATCAAATGGATCAAAATATATATATATAAATAATTCAAGGCATGGGTCTACGTCACTTTGACCAAGCATACAGATAAGTTGCTTCCATTTTGCTTTTGAGACAAAATCTGAATGAGGGATTTGGATGCAGAATGTTTTTATAAATGTTTTACACATGTCATCCAAGAATAGACACTAGAAATAGGTTTATTTTAACTAGCTGATTCTAATTTTGAGAGAGCAGAATGACTGATTAATGGTGTGACGCTGATATTTTTTTTCTTTGCCAGTCCAAAAAGGATCAATGTTTCCTGAGGGTTATGGCATGTGCAACATGCATTTTTGCATGTACATCTTCATGCCCAAAAAATACCTACAGAAACAGACTGAGAAGGCAAGAGAGAAGGCTCCGGCAGCTTTTAGCACAGAAAAAAAAGTGCTACTAAACCTGGCACCTGTTCCAGTGTATAAGCCATGTCATTTATTCTTAATTGTTTCTATACATCTCGGATAAAGCAACTTTCTAATGGCTAATATTTTACACTAATTTCCCCTTGAAAACGACAATTTTAATAATTTTGGCTGCCAAATGAGCAGCTCCTGATGGCAGATGCACAGGATATTAGGCATTTGTATCTTAGAGTGAAGTTAAGGGTCAAGAAAGTCATTCTGTATTCAGTATAATCACAAGGTGGTCTATTAGAGGGAGAGAGAGAGGGGGAGAAAGAGAGGGAAAGATGGATAAATGGATGGGTAGAACAACAGACTCACAGCAGTGTCTGAAGGATTGAGGTCATATTAATCTACTTACTCACACAGGTGCCACTTAGAATGCCTTAAATTTAGAATATAGTTAATCTGACTGATTTAATCTTGTACAATTAGATTACAGTAACGGCTCAACCTACACAGTTTAAACGTCATTGCTCCATAGTTCGCTCTCATTATAGAAGACTACACACTGTATCAATATTCAGTAAAGGGGACTAGGAATGCCACAGTTTTACTAAACAAGTTCAAAATGTTTTGCTCCAGCTTCTTAACTTGCACTTTTAATTAACTCACAAATAAATTAAATTTCCGATTCTATGTGGTTGTGTCATCCATCAGTTAGAACAAATAATTGGTACTTGAATAGTACATTTAATTTGTCACGGGTTTCCATTTACAGCGACAATGGGCACTCTCATAATGAATGAAAAAAAAAGTTTTTTTAGCAGTCTTTTTATCTCTAATTTCAGACACCAGTGTGGCCCATGCCCTTCATCTTTCTCTCTCTTTCTTCCTCTCTGGTTCTCACCACCTCTGCCTCCTGGTGATTAAGATTGTGAACCTACAGGGGTGGAGAACAGGGCAGGTAGGCTGGCCCTCCGCTGCCTGGCCCTGGGCACAGAGGAGACAGAGTGAAGGGGTAGGACTGTCTCCAGGGCTTTGGAGAGGCGCCCAGCGAATGTATCCCTCTCAGCAGCGAGAGGCATGCAGGGGGAGGTGTTGATGTAGGAGGACGAAGAGGACAGATCTGGAGGAGGGGTGGAGGGCTGCTTTGGAGGAACTGCAAGGGGCGGAGGAGCATGGGAAAAGGAGTAGGAGGAGGGGGGGACGCAAACGGACATGCTACGACTTCGACGAAGGCGTGATGCAGGCTGTACAGGGAGCGGTGATGGAAAAGGGTGGGATCAACATGAAAAACAAACACAAAGAAAATAAAATACAAAAAATTACTTAAACAGAAAACACCAGTAACAGGATGAACATGAAAATTCAGAGATTAAGTGAAGAAAACGCACAAAAAAAAAAATCAACTATGTGACTGAAAAAAAGTTACCAAAGAAATAGTTACAGTCTTGACCTTCAATTTTTTGTTAAAAAAAATACTTGATGTTATGTTCCATAATTATAATAAGAATAAATTAGGAAGCAAGATAACAACTACTTAATTATTAAAAGATTTAGAGAGAAAATAATTCTCTTAGGGAAGGTCAATGCACCAGTGATGTTGTTAGAGGAAGTTTAAATCTTTCCAAAAGCAAATTTCTTAACGGGGCAAAATGTGCTGACAAAGACTCATAAATTCTTATGACCAAATGAAAGACAAACTGAAACACAACAATGACAAAAGAAACGTCAATATCATTTAAAACAAAATAAAAAATAAATAAACACAACATTGCATAAGGAAGGATGATTATCCAAATAAATCATTAAGTTGTTATTTAATACAATAAACCAAGTCTGCTGGCTCCAAGAAATGATATCTGATGAGGAAATAAATCTATTAAGAAATGTTGTGTTGCTTCAAAGACATATCTAAAAAAAAAAAAAAAAAAAACGTAATTGAATTATTCAATCAGCCTACAAATGGAATGATCATCCAGCTCAACAATAAATCAGTCAGTGTGGGTGCTGGTATTCTGGAACAATATTTGTAGCCAAAAGGTCACCAGATGGAAAGGTCTTGTGTGGAAAATTAAATGAGAAATATTCGCCTCTCCATTAGCAACTACTTATAAGGTGCCATTGAATAAGGAATTTGTCAGGGCAGCTAAAAGGTCACCAAGATTATGGTTAAAATAGAAAATATGCTCAGGAGACTTTCCCTGAGTGAATGAAAGAAGGTACATAAAAATATCCATGGGCCATAAAGAGTCGAAGTGTGGGTTGATATGTATCCAAGCAAATATCAATGTATGAAACAATTTAAAAAATATCAAAACAAAGAAATATACAACATAACAATTATAACAAAATGAATAGAAACTGAATAAACAACAGATGCAGGTGCATAGATGAGGGACCATAAAGAAAAATGGATTTTAACATCAGTATGAGGTTTGAGGGAAGGAGAAAGAAAGAGGTAACTGGCTGATAACAGCAGGACTTAGGGACAGAGATACATCTTGAGGCTAAAGACGCAGTGAATGATGATTTCTGTGATGAAACTCAACAGAAACTGAATGGATGGCATACTGTAAATAAGTGATTGACGGACTAGCTCAATTACACTGTAGATGCCTGAAGATTTAAATAAATATCAGACTGCGTTATAACTCATTGTCTAAATGGCTAAAATATTGTGTTTGACAAATCTGCACAATACCACAGGTGACATGCCTCACTGAGTAACCTCTGGTACTCTGCTGCTCCAGGTCAAAGGTCATCATCTCCAAATAAAAACCAATCACCAGCATGCTCTCATGTATTGCGTTCAACACACAACTGCAATCATTCCAACTCACTCCCACTCCAAAACATGATGCAGCGCTCACTTCAAACTGATGAGTCATTTTCAGCACATCTGTGAACACGGCACCACGCATACATGTGTTCAAAAGTGCAAATGAAAAGCTACACGTGCATAGTCTCACATCTGGACGACATCACAACTCACCATTGGCTGTGGCAGCTGGGCGTAGCCTGGGTGTTGCTGCGGGGTAGCAGAGGGGGTGGAGGGATAAGGGGTCTGAGGCTGGGAGGGGGGCTGGGTGGAAGGGGGGCAGCTGTACGACATAGTCAGCTGACCGAGGTGGGGGGAGTCTGAAGAGAAAACCGAGGAACCCTGGCCGCTGTCCATAGCTCCTTCAGCTAAGAGAGAAAAATGTTAAGATATCAGGAGGGTAACTGTTTCCCCCCTCCCTCATCATGCTAATACATCTCTAGAGTCTAATAACCTAAACACATTCATATCTCCATTCATACACTTCATATCCAAGTGATTTTTCTGCTGGTTTGACAAAATGCACAGGCCACAGTCAAGCACAGGTTGTTCATAAAGGGTACAACTTATGGACCTCACTGCCATAAAATGTTTTGTTAGATATATACGCCAATTTTTTTGGCTTAAATGGGCAAAAAACATCAAATTTCAGGGATGGACAGGTAACGGGCTGCTAACTTCATTCTCATGTATGTTGTTGTGTAGGTAGATTTACCATGAAAGCAGGCGATGAGTAGATATGCATAATGTTCCTAATAGTTTAGCCTTCTGCTAACAGTAGCGAAAGGCTCACGGCTGCAGCTGTGTTGCTTGTGTTACGTGAGTGGAGAGCTGGAGGAGGGCGGCTGTATCTACAAATTCCGGCTTTTCTCGATTTCTGCCTAACCCGGCTTTAAATCATACATTACATATGCTTAATATATAAATATCAAAACAACTTGAAACACATTTTCATAACTACTGTTCTTATGACTCAAACATAGAAATAAGATGTAATTAAAATACATACTAATTGTTTTTTTTTTTTTTTAAATATGGTCTTATGTGTTAATAAAAACTCATCAGGTCACAGACTTGATCATCTCAAGGCCATGTGTTAAAGAATTCAAGGGTCTGCACGGGTAGAAATACATATACAGGATATAACAATGCAGAGGTCTACTGTATTTACTGCGACTGCTGCTTGCAGTATGTCTTACATGTGTGTGAGATGCCGGTCTGTTGATAGTGAAGCTGCTGCTGCTCTACTTCAGTCTCTTCTGCCTCCGCCTGTAAACACACACAAGCTAAGGTTAAACTAAAGGAAGCAAAACAGAAAAAAACTCAATTTTTTTTACATTACACATATTACATGCTCCCAATGTACACAAGTCAACATTCAAATATAGAATATCACAGCTAGAATAAGGACTATGCGAGTGCCCGGGGAAAATGGCACTAAATTTGATCTTGTGATAAATGCGTAGGGCTAAATCATTTGTTGTCGTTGTTTTCTTACAAACTTAACAAACTTTGAAAAAACATCCTTACTAACTCCTGATCAGTCTGTTTTTCCAACATCAAATCAATCTCACAAAAGGTAAAATATACGAACAAACTGACTTCCAAACAAATTCTACAAACCTGTGTGTGTGAAGTTTTGAGTGTTTCTTGTTGCTGTTGATGCTGTTGATGTTGTTGTTGCTGTTGTTGTTGTTGTTGTTGTTGCTGTTGCTGTTGTTGTTGTTGTTGTTGTTGTTGCAGCTGTTGTAGCTGTTCTGCCTCCAGTTTTCTCTTCTCCTGTTCCTCTCGTACCAGCTGCCTCTGTTCTCTCTTCCTTCGGATCAGAGACACACGGTCCTTGATAGCCTTGGCCATGGTCTTATGGTCACCCTCAGCAACGTATCCAGACTCAACCTGAGGGGACAGATACTCTCATTAGCAAACATCTATCTCTTCTTACCATACAGTTCTTTCTATCCAATATCCTTGCCTTCAGTCTATTCTCTTTTGATTACTTCCCTCCCACCATTCATCCCTCCATTGAATTCTCTCCTCCTTCACACTTACCATTTCCTGGGCCACATCTTCAGGGACGTCCTTGTTCAGGTCAAAAGAGAACTCGATGGCTTCGTTGTCTTTGTATTTGCCTAAAAACAAATAATGAATAGGTTGCTGGTCCGGCAGCTGGCTGTCTGTTACTAATAAAATCTATAGTGTAAACATAATTTTATTAAACAAAATAAGTGCTTTGATTTTTCAATAGTTAAATTGTGATTTTTCAACAGCTAAAAAAAGGTGATACACATTAATATTTGCTAAATCAGGACAAAAGAGTTTAAGTATGTGTTTATTAGGTGTTTTACAATGGCACTGACTTTGGCCAAGACTTTAGGAATGACAAAAGATATTCCTATTAAAATGTCTTTCATATATATTTATATATATATAAGACTTTAATCAGATGGTGAAATAAAATAATTCTTTGCCTTTGAGCTTCTTGACGTCTTCTATCCTGAGCCAAAGTTTAATGGCGATCATTTCCCCATCATCCTCCTCTGCCAGTTCAACCCTGACCCCTGTGTCCTCCTGGAAGAATGCATGGTTCAACAGGATCTTTATGGCATACCTACAGGAACAAGAGCGAAAAAGACATCGATTTAGGACAGAGGATAAATGTGGGAAAGAGCCATGGATGGAGACTGAAAGATAAAAAGACTGCAAATGCCTTGTGAGCCAATGTCCAACTTATAAGCTAACAGGAGAGACATGGTGTTTCATTAATCTGCTGGGAATCAAAACATGTTGACAACATTTAGCCCAAAGACAGCCTTCCACATATATTTTACATTGTGTCATTTAGTTTGTGGGCTGTGAGCTGCTAATGGCTCTTGTAGAAAAAAAACCCCTAAGAAATCCTAAAACTGAACACCAATGTTGCTGGTGACAGACAATGAATCAGATGACTGTTCTTTACCAAAAGACCAGGGTAACTGGATTTGTACAATAAGTAAAAAGAAGATAAAAGGAGAGAGAGTGCAAGAGAGGGAGAAGGTTTAGCTTTGGTCAAGTTTCTAAAGAAGTAGACGAGAGGCTATGGTGAATATTTTTGGCAGAGCTACGGCATGTGGAGAGAGAACAGAGCACTTTTTATTTCTGACCAAGAAGCTGTGAGTTAGAACAGGATTTAGAGAAAAGAGGATTTTACTGTTCAGTCTTTCTAGTGTACAATATAATTCAATCATAAAACTCATTTGAATTCTACCATCAAACATTCCTGGGTGTAGTGATGGTAGCATGATCCACGTCATTTTATTTTTAGAGACATAATGCAGATATTCTGTGTGAATCCAAAAATATGATGAAAGCCTACAGGACCTCCAGAAATACAAATCCAAAAGAAATCGCTATATGTCAACAGATCCAGATTTGGCGTTGCCAGTTTGTGTTTGTGTGACTCACCTCTCATCCTTGTTTGTTCTTATGCAACCCTCTATAATTTCCTTCACCTCAGGAATGGCTACCTTGTCAAAACTGCCAGGCTTCACTCCCTGCAAAATCACACAAAGAGAAAAGCACAGTGAAGGCAAGGAAGGAAGAAAGACAAGGAGACTAACAGAAGGGAAGACAAACTTGCTGGAGTTTGGAAAGAACTAAAACACAGATTTGCTCTTTGTCACTTGTACACAGGAGAGATTTAACCTAGCCTGCCATCTCTGAACACACACAAAAATACTGTACATACATGTGCTGTAATTCATTCTCTGAAGCCCTGAAGGTCATTTTGTTCCAGAATTTACAATGGATTTGTTGTTTTTGTTTTTGTCTCTGTATCTAATGCAGAATAAAATTATGCACAAGAAAATATTACTTTCCAATATAGGAACATAAAAAACAGGACAAATAAAATACAGGAATGAATTAACAAATGAAACTAAAGATGGATGCCAATTTCTTATTATATACTGCAACATTTACTGTTGTTAATTCAATTAAACTGTAGTAAATCTGTGAAATACACATTGTAATCCAAATTAACAAGTCATACTAATAGAATATATTGCTGTAACAGGGTTGTATAAAGTTTAACTTTGTAGGCCTGTCCAGTGATAGTTTTGTCCAGGGTTAATTCCCACATAAATGCAAATGCATGACTTCTCAGGAATAAATAATTAAACACAACCTTTCAGAGCCATTGAAGAATACTAAAATACATTTTGAAGAATAACACTAATAAAAAGCCATCAGCCAGAACCCACTCTGTCTTTTTTAGTAAAGGCACTAAAAACAGGTAAAAGACAAAATATAAAACAGCCTGTTAGCATGACGCAGCACAGTGCGATGCAGGGTTTAAGTGCTGACTGATGCTATGAGAAATGAGGTTACTTTCAAGTGCCAAAAAAGTGTATGACTGTGGCCAAGGAACCTCTACAGGCACATTAAATTATGGGTCCACCATTCAGAAGCCTCCCTCTGAACAGAAGTTCAACTACACAGCTCACCACAAGGCATCTTAACAACCAGCACATTTGTTCAAACACTGTTAATGGAGGAACAAAATAGAGACTGAGGCAAAGAGGAACAAGTAGGGGTCGGAACCTAAAATCTGAATAAAGAAAGAGGGGCAAGTGACAATAAAATACTCCAGGAAACATTCATTCAATCTGTCAAACACCTGCATGGACATATAAAATGTCAATAAACTTTCTGGTCCATCATCACTTTCTGAGCTGATAGAGCTCTCCTGAAATGTAGGTGAAATAATCACTCCAACACACAAAAATTTAACTCAAATGAAAACTTTTTAACTTTTTCTAACAGATATATCAAGTATAAATGCACAAACTAACTCATAAAATATGATTGCAGATCAAAAGCAATGAAAAGCAGGAAAAGAAAAGAGCAACCAAAAGTAAAAGAGACAACACAGTAACTATAACTAAATGACTTGTTGGCTGGGTCACTATAAAATGGCTAAATGATAGTTTGGTGGAATGATAGATGATCAAATAAAGGGCAAAAACTTACCAAGGAAGCACTCAGACAAGTGGATTGGAGAGTTGTTTGACTGACAGATGTCTTTGAAAAAAGTTTTTAGTCTAAAGTCACTGCTTGCCAGACAGATGGACTGACTGTTTATCTCAACCTGTTTGTGCCAGCAAATGACCACCTCCCTCTGCTCTTTCCTCCAGCCTCGTCCCTTCCTCCTTTACTTTCTTGGCCTGTTTCTCTCCTGCAACCCCCCCCCCCCAGTTCACCATTACATAAGAACCCCCATCTCTCTCTCTCTCTCTCTCTCTCTCTCTCTCTCTCTCTCTCTCTCTCTCTCTCTCTCTCTCTCTCTCTCTCCTCTCTCCCTCTCTCCCTCTCTCCCTCTCTCCCTCTCTCCCTCTCTCCCTCTCTCCCTCCCTCTCTCCCTCCCTCACACACACTTAGATTCCCGGACCAAACAACATTAGGACTGATGGAGGAAGTAATGGTATTAAGTCTGACAGAAGAAGGGAGGATGAGGGAGAGGGACAGAGAGAGAGAGAGAGAGAGAGAGAGAGAGAGAGAAAGAGAGAGAAAGAGTTAGAGAAAGCTAGACTTTAGTTTAACAAGGTTGACTGGAGGTAAGGAATGTTCCCGAAGGAGAGGGACCATGAAGCACGTCAACAACATTGTATGTCAAGGTATTAGAGGATGAGCCTTAAAGAATATCTACACAATCCTGGCTCTCTCAGCCTTTCAGTCATACAGGATAATACAAAGGACCTCAGATCCTATAAGAATTATACAAAAAAGTGAAATATTTCAATGAAAATATAAACTATATATGCAGTTAAAATGTTTATTGAAGTGCATTTTCACTTTGTTGCACACGCTAGGCCAATTCCCAAACTGTTTAGCTTGTGACGCCATTAAAATGATAAATTAATTAAAAATTACCCACTAATTCACATGAATATAATTTTGTGTAGCATAAATATTTTCCGCTTGCCTTTCCCGTTAATCGACAACGCCTCAGTAATTTTATCCTGTGACCCCTTAAGGAGCCCCGACCACCAGTCAACTGACAGATCAAGCAGCCAATTCAGATTCAGTTGGTGACAACGTGAGAGTCTGAAATTTTTTTTACTGCAAAAGTTCCTAAAATAATTTGAATGGAACAACAGATCCTGTGAGCTGAGAAGACGGAAACATGCCAAATTACCAGGTAACTGTTTCATAACTGCTCGATAACTCATTTACAATAAACTGGTGTTGAAACTTGAAGGGTTAACTGAGGAGAGACAGAGGGAGCAATGAACGGTGGAAAGCTGGAAGCACGGATTAGGCAGCAAAATTAAAGGAAGCAGGTGACTAGGGCATCCTGGGGTTGTCACAAGTTTGTGCATGTGTATGCATGTGTGTGTGTGTGTGTGTGTGTGCGTGTGTGTGTGTGTTGTGTGTGTGTGTGTGTGTGTGTGTGTGTGTGTGTGTGTGTGTGTTGTCTGTGACAATAACGATTACAGACAACTGAAGTTAGCTGTTTGACTAAAGATTTTGCTGAATGAATACAACAACAATCTGGGCAAAAATGCTCTGTACTTCCAGTAGATGAGATTACTACTATTAAGTTGTCACTCAAACACATCACACACAGAGTTGTGAACCCAGAGGCTGAGGTCACTAAGATAATCAAATATGGTTTAATTAAATTGGGAAAGAAATTTCATTTTTTTGTGTGAGTGAGAGGAGGGAATATGGAAGGAGAGGGGAGGACCTGACAGACACACAGATTTAAATATACTATCTGAATTTATTCTGTCCATAAAGCTTTGTAAATTGAATTGAGAGATCCAGAGACAGGCAGACAGATGGTATGGATTGACACTGAGTTCCATTACTGAATACTGAAGCACTGGAACATTAAAGCATATGGAGTGACCACAAGAATTTAAATAACCATACTTCAAATATAACATTTATCAAGACTAATCACTACAGCCCTTGTCTGATTATCATTGTCTAAAATAATGTCAGTGAAGTAGAGGTAGGGTCATGTCTGGAACAGATTAATTAACACTGTACTCAGCACAGTATTCATTTCTGGTATACAAATTAAAAGGAAAAATTCCAGTGCTGCCAGCGTGTGTCTTAAGTTACCATTAAATTTGAATGTTAAGACTCGACTACCAGAGGTAACAGCAGCGCTTGCTTTAGCTGAAGGGGATGTTGCACTCATCTGTAAGCTATAAATAGCACTGCATTTCTGTTGTTTAGGAGACTGGTGTTAATCCTTCCTCTGTTTGGAATGAGTGCTATTGCAAAAATTGCATTTAACCGACCGAGTAAGTAAAAAGTGCCCACGCGTTTCTTGAGCATCTTTTCTCTTTTGCACTGTTTCAGTAACATAAAAATGATTTGGTGTTTCAAATAAAGCTTACCGAGCTGAAATAAGAGATGTGATAGGAGAGAGAGAGAAAAGAGAGAAAAGAGGAACAACAGAAGGGTAGACAGAGAAAAGAGAGAGAGATTTCTAGTAAATTCCAATGGTCCATTAACCATCACTGTCAGCCTCCACAGAGCTGAACTCAGTCCCCTGAGGAAAGGAGGGAGACAGCTTGCATCTGTGTGTGTGTGTGTGTGTTGGGTGATGACCTCAGCAGCACTTAATTTAAAAAAAGCCCATGATTGCATCTGTTGTCCTCTCTGTCTGTTTTTTTGTCTTATTTTTTTACTCTCAGTGTTTCCAGCCAACTGTCATCTAAATTTCAGCTCAGTCTGGAAATGTTACAAAAACTAAAGGGGAATTAGGAGCATATCAGTCAGATGGGTTGACGCAAGAGGCTTTTTGTCTGTCAATAAAGAGATCCACCAGAAAAATTGAGATTTGCTGATATAGTTTGTGAGCGGTTGTGCTGGAGAGGCCTTTTGGAGCCTTTCTGAACATTGACAAGAAAGAAATTTGATTTCAATTTTTGTTTTCGTGCAAGATATTTCTTTGGCTGAAAATGTGATTTTTCTTTTTACCCTGCAGTTGTTTTGAACTCAGTGAGAACAATATCTTTGGCCAATGAATGTGGCCAACGAGTGTTTTGCCCAAGACCAAAAAAAAAAAAAAACTGCTTTACATTAAATTTGGCCTGACATGACAAGGTTTTCTCAGTACTGCTCTCTAGTGGTGGAGAAAAAAATGCAGTCAAAGATTTGTTCTTCTAGTGCGTCTGTTATTTTTTTTTTATTTTGCAAAGTAGAGGTGGGGAGGGCTAGAGAACAAGAGAGAGACTAATCAGTGCAAAAACACTGTCATATGACTGAATCTCCTGCAGCTCATGCCAAACTTATTAATATAGTCAGTAAACAAGTGTGGGGAGGGAGTGGCAGAGAGAGCCGGGTGGAGGAGGATGTAGATTAGATACAAAAAAGACAAACGTGGCTTTTAGATACACCACATGAATGTCAAAACTTGGCGTGTCCACAGTATCAGCGTGCAGAACAGAGGCATTCCAAAGAAAAATCATTTCACTCTTTCTGTCATACAGGCACTGCACAGGTGAGTCAGACTTACACTAGTAACCCGCCTGTAGATCTGGGCAGCATTTTGACATTCAGAGTAGGGGTACTCTGAGGTAGCCATCTCCAGCATACACATCCCGAAGGCATAGACGTCTACAGATTCATCATATTTCTCTTCATACATCTCTGGAGCCATAAACTCTGGGGTACCTGATGAAAAGGAGAGGAGAGGAAAAACAATGATATTTCGCATTCTACTGATAACTTTGATCACTCAGTCACCATACTGCACATCTAAGGTCCTGTAATTAGGAATTTCTTTATTTTATTTTTCCCTCTAAGAAACACAAACTATAGATCATCATTGCTATGGAGAGAGTTAAATGAAGTGTTAAATTGGCTGTTTTAAGTGTTTCCACATGTGGGAATGTCTCTACAACTTGCAGTAACATAGATAGAATATAATCTGTCCTGAATAAAAACAAATATTTGTATACTTGTTTAGATTCTGATGGTTCCATTACATGTATTTTCTTGCTAACCAGCCATACGGCACAATACTTCCACACCATGAGATTTAAGTAAACAAGCTACAAACACACCATATAGGTACTACATAGTAGCCTAGTAATGTTTGTTGAGTGTGGATGTCTTCATACTTGAGGTTTACCTAATTACTACAAAGCAGCTGTGAGATTTACTAAGCATCTCATTCTTGCCCAAAGTGCATGAGAGTATGTGCATTCATGTACTGTGTGTGAAGAAAATGTGTGAACCAGAATACCTGTGGTCAACTGGAATACTGAAAGGCAGCCAAGTTATTACATGGAGCAGAACAGACACTTTCACTTGTGTATCATATGCAGGGTGTGTGTGTGTGTGTGTGTGTGTGTGTGTGTGTGTGTGTGTGTGTGTGTGGCGTATCTTTGGTGTGTGTGTATGTAACCGTCACATCTCCAGACAGCTTAATCCTTTCTTACCAGCAGACTAACTGGTGTGTGTTACAAATACCTGCATGCTTTAACAACCAGACCTTTAGAAGCAGCAAAGTTAATCTACAGTAGGTGTGTGGGGTGTGTACAGAACGTGTCTGTGTTCACGTCTTTGCTTATACAAGAACGTGTGTGTGTGGACATGTAACGTAACTAACCTAAAACTTTACATCTGGTATGTCTGCATGCAAGAGGTTAGGAATTTGTGTTTTCACTGGGCACATGCGTCTTCTTACCTATGACACTCTTGGCAAAGGAGGCCCTCTTTAATGTGGCTAACCCCAGGTCCCCTATCTTCACGGAGCCCGTGGGCCCCGTGATAAAGATGTTGTCGCATTTCAGGTCTCTGTGGATGATGGGTGGAGCTCGGGTGTGCAGGAAGTGAAGGCCTTTGAGGATCTGTCTGCACCACGAACGCAGAACTTTAATTTTCATCACCTTGAAACGCTTCAGGTAGCTGCAGGACAAAGACATCAGACAGAGGAGAGCATGTCACTCAACAAAAACTTAGAGAGAGCGGCAGTTCCAACCCTGTAACGGCCAATCAACAGCTGTGTGTTCTGTTCAAGTGGCCTCTGTCCTGACATAATAACTGTCTTCTTTGAGAGATGCTCCAAACAAGCAGACCAGCAAATATTATAAATGGTGTAACATCATTGAATTGAGTTTTAGCTTTACTGTGATGACAGTTTAAACTGTTTGAATTCTACGGTAATTTTATTGCAGGACACTGAAATCCCACCAGAGCAAGACATCCAGCGGCAGACCATAGTCAGATAAGATATAGACGCAGTAGAAACATGGATATATCATAAATTCTCACAAAGACATGAATCTACACAAAAACACAAAAAAGACAGTCAGTCATTGACAGACATTCTGGTGTCTGTCTGGTAAATAATTTAGATGCATTTTATCTATCTAAAAGAGACATCTATTTTAATCTGGACATAAATACCACCTGAAAACATCAAGAGTGACACAGACTTAATACATGAACCGGCATTTAACTATTTTAACCATGTCTTTTAGTCACTATTTTTACATTACATAAAGCAAATTATAACCTTTTCAAGCTCATGTACATGTCACATTTTTAGCTTTTGATCTCCTAATGAACATCATCAAAGATTTTTTAATGTGGTGTCAAAGTGGGACACATAACAGTGCAAATGTCCATTCATCTTTTGGTAAACATTAGTTGCATACCTTTTTTTTCTTTACATTATTACTTATTTTATTTTATTTTTGACTAATTCTCTAGAGGTTTAGGGGTTAGAATTTCTAAATAGTTGTCTATTGTCTTTACACATTTATTTTTTTTATATTATACTCTTTAGTGCAATCTAAGTAGAGTGCCAAACAGACACAGTGAGACGTGGTAAGTAAGGTGTGCTCCTCATCATCTTTTTGATTTGCTTAACTCTGCAGGTCCGTGTAAGTTACACTGCATCAGACTGGCAAGAGCAATTTGATTTGAGTTAATTGTTGTTATTCAGTAAAGCACTTTGGTTCCTAGAGCTCAAAATACTCTTGTCCTTGTTCTATTTACTGCATTTAATTCTATCACCAAGCTTTAAACTTAGCTTGGACTGAATCTGCCCAGGGTCCTGCTACCAGAGTAGACTGTGTTCATTTAATCAGATGCTGTACCTCATCATTCTAAGGTACTACAGTATACTTATACTCCATTTAATTTTACTGGGAAATACTACAGTTCTTACAACAATACAATTAATAACAGCCATACTTAGATGTGACTTTGAAGATAATTTCTTTTCACTCAAGCCATATGATCAATTTATAAAATATGATGAAGTAATGCATATGATGCTTCCACAACCATCATTAGCCCAATGCCCACGGAAAGCCTTGAGAGGTGATTTCTCATTGGATGCCGCAGCAGCATCGAACACACCCTCAGATACAGAGGAGACTAAATGCAAGTCAGGCGGCATCTCTGCTGACTGGAGGGATCTAAATAAACAATGTGAATTGTGTCCTCTCTTCTGCTCTAGGATGAAGTAGCTATACAGGATTATCAGTCATGCTACATAGTCTCCACCAGGTACAGTTAAAAAGGTGATATAGCTAGGTGTTGCCATATATAATTTGAATGCAGCAGTGCCCTGCATTGTTAATACTAGTAGAGCATACCTAGAAATTTGTTCTCCTATTGTTCAGTTCCAAAATAAGAGAAGACGGAAAACTAACGCACAGCAATTAAATATTCATAACAATAAAACTCCTTCATTTTGTCACTTCCTCAATTATACAGTGAAGTGTCTCCTCTGACTTTCAATGATGAGTTTGTTTCTTATATAGGCCACCATTTCTCTCCGTCTTAAAAAAGTTATACGGAGGAATTTATAACAGCAAAATATCTGGACAGATTCACATATTTTCACAAGGAGTTTGCCTTCAGGGCATGGAACAAGTTAACAGACAGAAAATAATCTTTTGGGCAATTTTTTTTAGAAAAATCCACATCTGCAAAACTTGAGTGTTTACACTAAAACCTTTTTACAGCTATCCCTCTTCCTCACACCCAGCCCCAATTCCATCACACTGCATTTCTCGCATTTATTTCTTCTTCTCACATACCCCTTAAGAAACAGAACACTCTTCTTCCTCCTTCTGTACCTTCCTCCCCTTTACCTACCCGTACTCCTCTACCTCGCCTCTCTCCTCTGCGTTCTGTCTCCCACTCTCTGAAGTCAGAACAGTGCTGACAGACAAGTTAAACCCTGTGGCATGCGATGTTTGAGTGACACTGCACAAAACATCTACACACAATTACTCGACTGTGCTCTTTTCAACACACATACCTTAATACATAGATATGGATTTGCACTTTGAGAATGTATATGTATGCAGATATACATGTATGCAGTACGTGAACAGTACATAGACGCATGAGCGGATGAGCATTCATACACACAGAAGCATGAACACACAGACATACAAATGCCACAGCAGCAGTACACACACACACACACACACACACACACACACACACACACACACACACACACACACACACACACACACACACACACACACACACACACACACACACACACACACACACACACAGACACACAGACACACACAGACACACCTTTCTGCCTCTTTCTCTGTTTCACACACACAAACACACACCCAAGGACACACACAGATAAGGGGTCTCTAATACTTTGAACCCACGCTGGCCAGTATTTCCATCCTCACCATCTCCCTCCTTCCCTATCAGTCCTCCCTCTTGTCATCTCTCATACTTTTTCCACCACTTCACTGCACAAGGGATCCGCTCCTTTCTGAGTCTTCATCTGGCTGATGGCCAAATCGCTCTGCAGCCTTGAATCTGTTCATATATGTACATGCATGCACCAAACAAACTTACATACATTTATTTTGTTGAGGTGAAAGCGTTAACAGAAAGTTATCTTGTCTGTCAAAAACAACTGAAACTGGCTTTAAAAGTGAATAATTGCTGGTTTTCTTAGTCTTCTATGATTTTAAATTGAATAGTTTTGGGTTACAGACTGCTGGTTGGACAAAACAGCACATTATAAGACACTATCTTAGGCCCCTGGAACCGTTTATGTTATTTTATATACATTTTTATGGATTTTATAGACCAAATTCTCCCTTGAGCTATTGAGCAATACAATGAATCCATTCATTTTTGATTTATCATCCAAATAATATTCAAACGTTGTCACACTTGCAGTCCAGGAGCACTTGTCTGGCTTTCCTTTAGCTTTTGGATTCTTTGTCTGCTTATTTTCATCTGAATATTAAATTCTATCATGTTAAAAAATAAAAAACCTGTCTAAACTAAAACTAAATCCTATGCTCAATTTTAAATTGTTAAAACGAAAATGTTTGAGATTGCAGTAGTGTGCTGGAAAAGGTTTGTTAACCTCACTTCATTTTACTCTTCAACTTGCTGGATAGATATTTGTTTGAGAGCGTCTGCACAGTTTCTCCATTTCTTAACAAATTCATGAAGCTTTTTCACTCTTCCACTGGAGGGAGCTACTGTCCTTGGTAGTACTGTGCTGCTGGATTAATTCTCTCAGTCTGTGGTCACAGGTAGTTCATTAGTTTGTCAGGCACTCTGCCTGGCTGCCTTTAAACTGGATCTCTAGTTATCTATTTGTCTATGTGTGTATCTATCTGTCTCTGCCTTTTCCTGTCTCCCTCTTTCTGCCTCTCTGATTGCAACTAACTGTAAATATGAGTCCGGTCATCCCTCCACACATGCCTCATTTGGTTCCTCCCTCTGTCTGTTTCTCTGTCAGGAATGAGAGGAATCTGCAGCAGAAGCAGCAGCTGGCAGGTGGGCCAGTGTCCCACGATGCACTGCATGGGGCACGCCGTGTGCCACTCGCCCCACATTTAAGCTTTTATTGTTTCAGGAGCTCAACAATCACTTTCGCATTCACAGTCGCACATCTATTCTCTACAGCAGAGAGACTGGCATGCGGTCATGGCATGGACAATGACCGTCACAGACACATTAATTCTCCACAGTGAGTTCAGCAGAGGGGGGCAAAGTGATGAGAGAGACTGACAGACGCCCCTGTTATTGACATGCAAACCACAGATGTACAGTTTGTAACACACATAGAGAGGAGTCTACCCATGATTCCTGAGCTTTACCAACTTATTCTCTGTATTTGAGGCTGAGATCAAATGAAAATATACTAAACACTGGGAGGTGAACTGATGCTACAGTACAGAGTGATTGTGCAGTGACATCATTTCACTCTAAAGTCACGTAGACAGGCACTCAGTCCATAAATACTGTACAGAACACACATAGACACATACGGTAATAAGTCATGCAAGACTAGATGACCCACTAACAGCTGCACTTGGCACAGACATCATGCTGGGATGTGGTGCTCATGTCACTGCTCTGAAAGACCATTTGAAGACAGAGAAGAGAGTGCAGGCCTATGTGTGTAATTTTTACATTTTTAAATAAAAAAACTTCAGGTGAGTCATCATCTGTAATGACAGTGCTCTTCAAAAGCAAAGGAAGAAATAGGTGATGTGTAATTGACTGTGTGTGTGCTGTGCTCAAACACCAACAACACCGCAGATGTGGTCAGATAATTGTTTTGTTTTCAAGTTGAGCTTGAACAGCTCTTTTTTCTTGAATCAGTTGAAAGCATCATTATTAGCCAGATCCTGTTATTGTGCTAATTTTGTCAATTGTTCGCAGCATCTTTTGTTTGCAGTGACACCTTCCAGTCACATCCTGTATAGCGTTCTGTTTATTCATCTCATCTGTGTGGTCATACTATGTAATTATATCCAGTAGCTGAAGTAAAAGTGGTAGAAACTAAGGAAAAGACACCACACTTTGTTTGCTACATTTCTTCCCCCTCGGAAAATTCATGTCATCTCTAATGTACTCACGTTTTGAGCGTGCCAGATGTCATGAGCTCAGTGACCAGAACAATACATTTCTTTCCTTTGCATGGTCCCTCCCACGAGTCGTAGAAGCGGACAATGTTAGGATGCTGGAGACCCTTTAACATCCCGGCCTCTTCTTTGAAGCGCTGTCGCTCAGACTTGGACAGCTTACGATCCTAGACACAGGACAGAGGGAGAAAATTAGTCATACATCCACAACACTAAGGAAATGTTGCTCATCTGAAAACTGGATGGAAGAAGTATTTACCCAAACGAAACATGTTGTGTTAATAGTAGAACATGATTACAGTGAGTGTGATTACAATCAAGTCAAGCAGGAAGAGGTTTTGAGGGGCGGAGAGGAAAGCTAATTAAGGAGAGAAAAACGACGTAATACAGAGGGAGAGAGGAGGAGAGGAGAGATAATAAATGCCAACAAAACATGAGTCCGACTGTGGTTTGACAACAGGATACAAAACATCTCTTATATCTATCACTGATGCAGCATCTAAACATGCCATTGAAATACAAATTCAGGTGAAATGTGAAACCAGGTACCAGGTGTCAGAAAATGTTGCCATATTAAATTAAAACACAGCTCTAGAGAAGGATTTGGATAGGGATGAAACGATAGACTGTCTTTTCATCTTAACTCAAAGCAGCCACAAACATCCATTACCGTGAGTCTCAGGCTGTATTTTCAGCTGTCCTCTTTTTATCTGCACAGTACCTGCTTCATTTTGTTGTGAGGCCCTTGGTGACAAACACGTGTACAAGGCGGACTCATAAATGTGAAGCAAAATTAGTTAAACTACTAGTGGAACAAAAGTTGATCTGATGATTATTTTTTGATTAATCGATTAATAGTTGGGACTATAAAATGTCCCACAAAACAATCAATCATAGTCTTATCAGCTATGATGCCTCCAGCTGCTTCTGCCCACTTGCGAGTGAAAACTTTAACCAGGATTGATAAATTGCTATCGGTTCAGATGCCACCTCCCTCCATATGAGCAAGGACACGATCCCTCGCCAGCCCTCACCACCACTGTTCAGTGGAACACACACATCAAAACCTGAGATACTGGCTCCAACTACTTGTGTCCATATATTTGTTGCTTTAAATTTCACACCAAACTTTAACTGAGTCTTTATTAGTGGTGGTCGTGGGCACCCAGTGGGAGCTCGACCAAAACAGGCAAAGACAAGAAAGTTACGGTCTACATTCTTCCATCCTGTGCAAGAATAGCTTCGTAGAGAAGTCTGCCACATCTACTCACACATACAGTTTAACGGGCATTCCAGCTCTGCCACTGATACGTCAATAAACACCAATGCAAAGGGCAGTGTGGGCAGGCTGGATCTTGTAAAGAAGTGTTGGTGTGTGCATGTGTGCGCATTTTTACATTAACGCCTGCATTCATTTATGTCTAGCTTGTATTGTGTGTTCGTTTTCACATCTAATAATTCATTATTATTATATTGTGGGTTTTACTTTTTTGCTTTTAGTAAACAATTACCTCTGTTGGAGTTTAAAGGAATATATTCTATGGCAATTTATGAAAATTTGTGTGTGTATGAGCTTATTGGCTTTTGTCTGTATGTGTTTGCACATTGATGTTTCTAGTTTCTTCATCAGCTCTGTATCTAACAGTAGCTGACACATCCAGCACGTCAGTGGACCAAAAATAAACGAAATCAGAGCTGCTTGACAACGATAAAATAAGAGGACAAAACCTCAATACTCCGCCAAAATATGGTCACGACTTCCTCTGTGAATGTAAATTAATAAATTGTTCATGCCAAATACAAAGTCTTCACAGCTAGCCTGCAGTTACAAGTAGGGTGAACGAGACATGAAAAAAACAACAGATTAAAACAAATATGGAGGAGATGTTCCAATTAACCTGGAACAAACAGAAATTTGTGCTTTGAGATGAAAATCATGACACACATCCAGAACGTTTCATAATGTCTATGACCCTTTTAGAGGATGAAATTACAGGCAAGTGAACAGACGGCCTGGTCTGCAGACAAACACAGACAGAGCAGCAGCACCGACACAAAGGTTAAGTGGGTAGGTGACAAAATAAAGTGAAACAGAGTGATCATGGAGCATGAAGAAATTTTGGTTGCATTTAACAAAGCAACAGTGTTTTTAAGGTGATGCAAGATCAGACGTTGAGAGGTTAGACACCTACTCCAGCAACATTATCAGGATTATCACCATGGCAACCAGTTTTAAAAAGAGATCCAATGAAGAGCAATTCGGCTCCAATTCAACTGTGTCATTGTTTCATTCAATAAATTAACAATATTCTAACATATTTCAAGTGTACAGATAAATTGTTGTGAATCCCTGCCATCCCTTTTTATAGCATTGTAGTGTTTCATTTGAATATGAATTACACTAAAAAAAAACCCACACAAATGCATCCAGTGCATTAGTGCAAACCATCCGAGGAAGAAAATGGTCGCCATCAATCGTTCAACTGGTTTAAAGCTACACTCCCTGAATTTGTAACCCACCCACCGTACCAACAGACAACAACTCAGCACTGAAGACTGCCTGGTCGCAGTGAGAGAGTCTCTTGAAATGTTATAAAGCTATTAGAAAACCTTGTGAGCTGCTTCAGAGATTAGGACAATCTCTGAGGTGATGATCTCATATTGTCATATTGTATAACCTGGGGCCTCATCTATATCATATGACTTACACAGAAAGAGAGAGAGAGAGAGAGAGAGAGAGAGAGAGAGAGAGAGAGAGAGAGGGAGAGAGTGAAAGCTTCAGCATGTTTCTGAGTGCATTAATGTGCGTAGAGTGTGTTCATAGAGTGTGTGTGTGTGTGTGTGTGTGTTTTTAGGGCCCGTAACAGCTTATCCCTTTATCCTACAGCAACCCTTTCACTGATGATGGCCCATTAGCGACCGACACACAGAAACATCCACATGTGCTATGCGCTCACTAACCCTTACTCCTATTCTCCCTCACTGCTCTTCTTTTCCCTGTTATGATCACGTGCCCCGGTGGTCACATGACAATAGTCGTAGGTCACCTGACTGACTGGAAGCCAACATTCCATTTCCCAGCAGCACTTAGAAAAGACCCTGACCACCCATATCACTGTTAGACACCTCCCTCAGGACACTAGAAGATTACTTCTTCCCCCCTGTCTTGCTCTCTTACTGAGTGTGTTTGGGCTTGTGTGTGCGTGTGTGTGTGTCCACAGACATGAGCAGACAGTAAGTCTAGGGGGGCTTCCTAATCCATTATTAATGTTTCCTTCTTCATTCCTGAGTATAAGTGGGTACACATCTCTCTCACACACAGTGTATGCTCTTCATCAAATACAGTAAACGTAGATCTGGTAGACGTGTATCTAAAAAATGCAACTGTTGTGAGCATGTGGGTATTTAAGGCATTAATTTGATCCAAGTCTTCTTGTTGAGTGGTTGTTTTCTCTCTCTCTTTATCCCTTCTTTTCTGCTCCAAGCTTCAAAACATCATGAGACTTGAATTTGTCAGACTCAGAAATACCCTCTCATTCTCCATCCAAGCCCCTCTCTCTCTCTCCCTCTCTCTCTCTCTCTCATACACACAGGCTCACACAAACACACACCTCAGTAAGACGAGCCTATTCACTCAAATCTGCAGCTCCTTATCTGACACTCACACACACTTCTTTTCGACATAAGGACTTCTCACACTCTAAGCCCTGCATTGCTTACTCACTATCTCCCTTGCACCTATCCGAGGACTTGAAAGCAGCCACCTATACATCCATGTGTAAGTGACAGTCAGTTCTAAGTCTGTCTGCCCTATTTCTGCACATCCACACACCCACATGCAGACAGGCAGCCAGACAGGCGGGCAGAAACAGAACTGGCAGTGTTAAAGCATTATGCAGCTTCCTGCAGAGAGGCTGAAAGCTGAAACCCTCTGATCAGCTCATCTAGTCTGGACAGCCCACTGTGCTTTAACACTCTGTGATCATCTGCTCTGGTCTGCTGCACCCCAGAGAGTGAGCGGCACTCCCAGCACCAGATGGATGGAGGTCGCAACAGAAGACAACACCACGAGTGCCAGAAAATTCAGACAGTAAACACACTGACATGGTCTAGTTCCTGGGTACCAAACTCACAGGATGTTGTCCACAGTGCCTAATCTCTCCTGGGGACAGTGGAAGTCTAAATATAGGATAAATAATTGCATATGATCCGTTTCTCAGGCTTTCCATAACATGAAACCTAATTTCTTTAGAGAAGGGAGAAAAAAACCCATGATTGAAGGAAGGGAAAGAAACCGTCTGACTCACTGGTGGGTGAATTCACAAAATCATCAGAAACCTTTACTGTGTCAACAGGAAGTAAGTTTTAGATTCAAGTAAGTCCTGTTACCTGGGACTGAGAGAGTCCCGATCCTACCAGACAAGTGTTTATTAGGGTTGAATAGTGAGAACTGAGATCTGGGTATTTCCTAGGAATTCTCCTCAAAACCTGTTCCTGTTTCTCAGGAAAACACCTGCAGGATGACAGGACTGTCAGCATGCACATGCTTGTGTTGTGTGTATTCAAAAACTGAGTAACATCCTACCTACTGAAACAGACGCCTTTGCCTGCTTCTCTGTAGCTGTCATAGATATGGTCGGACCTACAGTAATATAACTGGATCAACTTTTATATCTGCAGCAGTTTCTCCCCACAACCTTTAATCCCACAATGGCAGCTGTGTGGTGAAATATTTTTTGATTAAATGAACAAAATTAAAAGTCATTAAACATAACCATGCACACAGAGGTCAAAGAGGGACTTCATCAGATATACAGTCCTGCACTCCAAAATAAGAACAGTAGGGCTGATTGCAGAGCAGCAATCAACAGATGAAGCATTGAGTACAGAAAATCAGAGGATCAGATTATTCTGTATGGTTGGCGTTGTGTTTTCTACATCAAACATAGTGCTCTATTTAGAAAATTGTCATTCTCCTAAAAAATTATTACCACATAATCTAACAATTATAAACTAATTACTTGAAATTAAAGACATAATTGTGCACAGCGATGTTAAACAGCTGATTACTACGGACTTCAGTGATACCATTCACCCTGTGCGCCTCAGGGCAATATGTCAAATATTACAGTGTGCAACATGCATGCATGTGACCTCAATGAAAACCAAGTTAAGAAAACTGTGTGCAGACCATCCTCAAGTAGCAAAGTATGCTTTGGGTCAAAGATGCTGATGAAAATCATTTCTTGGAGCCTGTTTATGAAAAGCTTTTATTGCTGAAAGCATTTAGAGATGATTTAGTTTAAAACCACATGTTGAAAACACACAGACTCTGCCAAGGTCTGCAGCTGCACCCTAAAATAAACGTTGTACATGAAGAATACAATTAGGAGTATGAGAGGGAGAGTAGTAGTAGGACTAGCTGCAGAAGATTTGAGAATTACTGCACGGCAAACAAAAGTGCAGTTTTATTCCCTGAAACGAATCATGACCTTGTAGCTTTGCCTTAAAATCATTATTCCAACACACAGCAGAACAACTGGCAGCATCACGTAACCCTTTTTGGGAGCCCAATTGAACTATAAACTTTTCATCCCAGTTTCTCCAGAATGTGTTGTTGACCTAATTTGATTTTCCTCTGATCAACCTTCGAGTCCTGACCCACATTTCCAAGAATGTTGATTTGTAATAGAGAGAAAAAAATCAGGACCTGCAAATCTTTATTACATTAAGCCTTTCGTTTCAGTGAGTGAGCTGATTTGTTTCTATATACAGTAAAGACCCACAGTGGTGGTAGATAGGGGCTCATGGTAGGGTTGAGTGAGTGTGTGTGTTTGTGTGTGTGCGCAAGTGCAATTGCATGAAAAAAAAAGCCCTGGTGTGCTCCATTAGTATGTAGCCAAAGTGTCTCTCAGACCCCCCACACTCTGGAAACACTCTCCTGCAAAGAACCACAAACCCCCTGCAGCGCACACACACACACACACACACATCTAATAAACATGTACACAAAAAGACACGCATATGTACTTGTTTCACTTACACACACAAACCAAAAAATTTCCAAGACCTCTACCACAGCTTGTTATGGTTAGACAGCATATATATATATATATGAGAAAGAGAGAGAGAGATAGAGATAGAGATAGAGAGAGAGAGAGAGAGAGAGAGAGAGAGAGAGAGAGAGAGAGAGAGAGAGAGAGAGAGCATCTGTTATGAATAAGGATGATTGAAAGGTGAATGAATAAGTTCCAGTAAAAGTCAGAATGGGAGACAAAGCGATAGAGACTGATCTCATCATTTAAACAGGGAAACAAATGGCAACACCAAGATGAGAGTCCACTCCTTTTTCTTTTTGCCCTCTCCTTCTTTCTACTCTGTCTGACTGCCTCACTCCGCCTTTGTTTCTCCATCACCACCCACCCTCCCTCCTTCTTCCCTCCTTTTTAGGTGGTTTTTGGTTTCCCATCAGTCACCACTCTACATATTGCAGTAACCAGGGCCATGTGTGTGCACATGTGTGTGAGCTGTAGTTTGACCTAGTTGTGGCTGAAAATCAATCGTATCTGCAGGAAATGTGGTGAGATCCAAACATTATGGTTTTCCTTCTTTGTTCTTTGGAAATATGGTGATTGTTGATGTGTTAATTGTGTGATTTAACATGTTCTGGTTTTCTTTTTGTGAACAGTGAAAGGAACTGTGTGTTCCACAAAGTATGATCAGGTATCTTCTATAGGAGGGACATACTGATCGCTTTTCTTCTTTGTAGTTTGTCTGTAAAAAAATCACACAAACAAACCCATTCATCAGGATGGGTTCAATAACAAGCCTTGTGTGTGTGTGTGTGTGTGTGTGCACACATGCTGTGAACTCTTGTGTTAACAATAGGTGCCAGCTCTGCCTGCCACTCACTGTGCACCCTATTGTCTCATCTCTCTGCGCTTGTGTCTGCACACACACACACACACACACACACACACACACACACACACACAGCATCCCCGTCGACCACCAACAGATGCACCATGTGCCAGTGCAGCCATCACCCTCTGCTCTGCTGGTCACGCCTCATCTCCCCTCCGCTTCCCCGTCTCCTCACCGCTCCTCTCTCCTCCTCCTTTTTCTTTCTTTCTTTCTTTCTTTCTTTCTTTCTTTCTTTCTCACTCCTCTCCTCTCGTGTCCTATCCTTTACTCACTTCTTTCCTCTTTTCCATTCATGGGATGGCCCCAAAATACAAACAGGTTGCATTTAAAAAATGGCCTCCCTCCCACATCACACCCCACAGTTCAGCCACTTGATCCAGTCATCTTGATCCAAGGGTAATGAGAGGAAATCTGAGGATAATGAGTGGAACTTCTGGTGTAAAGTTGTTCCCTTCTAAAGTATAATCCTTAACAGAACAGCACACCGTGCACAAAGAATCACATTACACCTGGAATAACCCCAAATTTGGAGCTAATGAGAAAAATATGGTGACACACCAGGCTTTCCGAAGTTCAGAGACAGCTGAAGAAAAAACTTTAACATTTATATCACCTTATAAAACTCAGAGCTGTTAGGATTCAGTGCTTTGGTTAAAACATATCTACGAACCTCTGACCTTTAAGATACTGAACATTTTATCTTATTCTTAAAACAATAATCTAATACCAATGTAATACCCAAATCCTGAATCAGCTGAGAAAATCTGTGCCAATATCCAGGGCTCTAATAAAGCTCTATTCATTCATTGATTGTGGTTTTGATTGAAATGATTAGCAACAAACAATGGCCTCCTTTGTCACTCATACAGGAAACAAAGATCCAATTAAATCACGTGAAGAAAATAGGAATCCAAGGTTTTATACAGTTTTGCATCAGAGGGCTTTTTATTTCTTGCGTCAGCTTCATTATTACATTAATATAACCGGAAGATTATCAGGGGTAATCTTAAACCGAAGGTTTGGAGGAGTCTGAAATCAGAGTTCAGGGGATTCGTTGTGATGACATGAGATATTTATAAGTAGTTAACAGTTATAATCTGTTTATGTAGGACAGAAATAGACACAAAGTTTTTGTATATGTGAGAAAAAGGGAGAATGGAGGCACAGGATATCGCTAAAATTAAAAAAAGAAAAAACTTCTTATTCCTCATCCCTAGAAAAAATATTAAGTAAAGTTTGTTTTCTTAAAACATTGATACTAAAAAAACAAGTAAATGTAAAACTGCTTCATGTAAATTTTTGCTTGTCTTGTTTGATTGATTTGGCAGTAAAATGCTCTTTGAACTATCACAAAGATTAATTTGAAACATGAGACATTCGGACCTAATGACTGTCATATATCAGCAATCCTGTCTGCCTTGAAGGGACCAAAAGCTCTTTGAACTTGTAAGGATTTGACCCTTTTTTCAGAGAAGGCCACACCGTGCTGCTACAACGTGTAAGTCATGTGTTTGAGTTAATATGTGTAAAGCAGTAATGCTTCTGTGTGCAAGAGTATATGTGAGCTTCAGACTTTTTAAGTGTATACATGTTTTTCCTATGACTGTGTGTGTGTGTGTGTGTGTGTGTGTGTGTGTATCTTTGATGCAAAAGGTTGCAGCCTTAATATAGCGTACGTCCACCTGCCTCTCTATTAACACTTCATAAACAAACAGATCCTGGAGATACTGATATGTGACGGGCATGATCCATTCTCCATGTGTCTGAATGAGTAACATGTCTAATGAGAGACTACTGAGCAAGTCTTTATGGTCTGAAGCAAAAAGAAACATCCCATATGCTGTAGGAGGATCATGGATAAAATCCCTGCTAAAGCCAACTAAAATACCAACAGATACTACTGGCAGGGGCTCATTACCAAGAAACACTGTGCGTGTTGCTATGTGGTGTGTGTTTCTGTGTACTTATGAGCAAGTCCCCCTGGATTCCACAGGGTGTAAATGACGTCTTATAGCGAGGTCCTGACACTGTTACAGTAACTGATGATCTAACAGAGGGATAGGGCCAAGGCTAGAGAGAGGACGAGGGCTGTCCCAGATAAAACGATTACATAATCTGGGAGGACTATCCCTTTACACTCCATTAAATGTAGGCCTCCACTATTAACGCCCAATCTGAACTTTAGCACTTCTCAGGATTCATTTTAAAGAGCAACAACAGCTATAGGCAGCCAATCACGTAGCAGCAACTCTGTGTGTCTGATGTAGTGCTGCAAACAACATGGATGCTGTAATGAAGCATAGAAGTTACACTGACAGTGTGGCAAAAGCTTCAACATGATTTTTATGACAGTGCTCTGTCCACTCATCTTTTCTCCTGTTAGAAAGCTGATAGCAGGAAGTTAATAAAGCCATAATAGGCATTTCAACCACTTGTCTATGAAGCAATGATTTGATGACTGTGTCCCCATTTTTTTGGGATCTTGTCTGCATATGAACAAGCTTCAAACTATTTTATTAAAATTAAAATATGCACTCAACATGTACATGTTACAATACACAAAATACCAATAGGTGGCAATTATTGTAGACATAACTTTGTTCATACTTAAAAAACGTAATTTTGTGCAACTTTTATTTTGATCGATGATCATGGAGACAAGAAAGGTCGCCAGTCTAAATTGTCTCAATCAATTTTTTACCCAGTAACATGCATCATTTGTAGTTTTAACATAGAACTGAGATTTTTAGGTCACAGACAGAGGAGAGAAGTAAGCAATTAAGACAGTGGTTTGAATATCTGAAGCCCTAAATATTTATGCTTTGTCAGCCTCAAAACCACATTAGTGACAGTAACCAACTGTGTGTTTACATATACACAGTGTAGCTTTGGCACAAACAAATACTGACTCTAAGAATGCTACACACTATGTCAGTGATGCGTGTCAGTGTTCGTGTGATCATGCTTGTGCTGTGGTCTCGTTTCTAACTCCTCCCCCGAGGTTGTCAACAGATTCAACAGCAACCATGAAGACACAGACATGGATGCGCATGCACAAATGTATGAAAATGAATACACAAACTCTGCAGACCAACATGCACATGCGCGTAAATACACAAAGACAAGCATAAAAGGGGGATTAGTTTATGTCAAGAGAAAAGGAGAGTGGAGAGAGGGAGCGAGACAGAGGGACAGCTAGAAATGAGTGGAAAAGGAGGTGAATTGAAAGAGAGGGTGAAAAACAAAAGTCAAAACATCAAACTTCAAAACATCAAAATCACGAAGCGTTTTTCCTCCCTCTTTTTCCCCCTCATAACTCCATGCCCCCTTCTGTCTTCCAGTCTATGTCCCTACCCTTTTCCCTTCCCTCTCAGTGGCCTATATTTCTTCTGCAGCTGGTTAGTTGAGACAAGGGAGAGGAACTGATTTAGGCTCCAGCTCTGACAGGGTAACCAGAGAAGTTAAACAGATACAGGCTACCAACAGAGCCGCACACCAGAGACCGAAGTAATCTGTGACACACAACTGGATGGGCTCCAGAAACATCCAGCAGCCAAACGGACATGTGTGTGTGTGTGTGTTGGTGTGCATTTATGCCGTGTGCATGTTTGTGTGTGTTTCTCTGTGGGTCTGTCTGTGGTTTTGTTACATGCAGGTTTTGGGGTTAATTTGTTCCAGATGAGAGCCCATTACTGCCAAAGCGCACACTGTTACAAGACATTAGCCTAGTTTTTCTTGTACTTTTCTCCATCGCGCTCTCTCAGACACACATGCGCACACATTTGATTTGAAGCAGACATGTTAAACTGAGAAATGTTAGAAATCATCTCTAACATTACAAATGGTGGTATGGGTATACTCCAATATGCACACAAGCAGAAAAGAGCATAGAGAAATAGATGACAGAATGATTTCGCTTTCCTCTTAACACGACACAATAAATGTACAAATAATTATGTAGCATATACAGATGCAGACACTGAGCACACACGTGACCGACAAAACGAGGGTGGGAAGTGAGGAGGAGGGGTGAGAGCAAAAGTGAGGACGGAAGTGAGGTTAGACGAAGAGGAAATGGGCATATTTGTCCTCTGAAGTCTTTCCTGTTAGGATGTCACACAATGCAGAAATGTTCCATACAGCAATTACTCTTTCTCACCCCAACAGGCAAAGCAATACTCATTTGAATAATGACATTTCACAGCAAACTAGACAAGATAACAGTTTTGTTGACAGCTAAAGTTCAACTGTGCAAGCTACAGCAGATTTAGATGGAGACAGGGAGGAGAAAAGAGGAGAGGAGAAAAGACAAGGGAGGCAGAAATGGAGGTCAGATTATATGACACAATGATGCAATAACTGTGAGAACATCATGTACACAAACACACACACACACATACACACCGTGTAGGGTTACTGCAGAGGTGCCTGTGTGTCTCAGTATACCCTCACTGAGAGACAGATGTCAATGTCACAAGGTCTGAGTCAGACTAACGCTTACATCAACTAAACACACACTGCCTTTGTCAAGAAAAATCACTACATCACAAGCACACTGCACAGACCAAGAGATATCTGCGTTTCCCGTACATAGGCTTACTTGGGAAGCCCGCCCAGGAGCATGCACTGCAGTAACTGAGTGGAAACTACAGGCTTCTGTGCGCAGCAAGTTAGCTGGCATCTACCAATAGCTTATATGTGAGGCGTTTAGGGGTCATCTGTAAATTGTAGCTGAAGAAAATAACCTTGGTTACACTCTAAACTGCAAGCACCACCAACACAAGTAAATTCTCAACCAGTGTTTGAGACACTGGAGATGGTGCTGCTGCTGGATGAAAAGCCAGTCACCCCAGTTTAGATTTTCTTTTGCTGGATTGAAATTTTATCCAAAACCTTGGAAAGGTGTTCTGTGAATGAATAAGTAAGAGAAGAGGGGAGCAAATGGTGTAGTAGAGACAGGAAATGAGTGAAGTGAGGTTCAAGACCAGCAGGAGGAGAGGATGAAAGTGAGGGAAATGGGGAAATATGTTAGGAAAGTATAAATAGGAGGGAGGAGGACAGATGGGAGTATAGCAGAAGAAGAGATGAGGAGAGGAAGATGAGAGGAACATAGGAGGGTGACAGATGTTAATGGCTGATCAGAAGTAGGGAGAGGGGAGGTAAGAGAGGACATGTTGGAAGATGTGATTTGAGGAGGAGAGGACTGGAGATGGGGGGGTGGGGGCTTATGTGAGAGGAGGTGGGAGGGAAGAAAGCACAGATAATGAACTGTCAATTGACACAAAAGCAGAATTGTATAACTTTGTAATGAGTCTCATTCTCAGGAAAGATAAGTGTAATAATGACAATGAGGCCTCACTGATGAGACTACTACACTAATTCACACACAATGTAACAACCTTTTCCCGAGCAAGCTATTATACCCTGATAACCACGGGCCCAGATTAAAACTTTTAACAAAGACACTTTCATAAAGGAAGAAGTTAAAAAGTTTATTCATAAAGTGATGGCCAAAATCACTCGTTTAAAACATGAAAGGCACAAAATTAACTTCTTTTTTTAAGTTACAAAGGTTTGTCCTCATTATAGGACTCCTGGTTTCCTCCACCAGGCCTCCAGACCCACTCCCCTCAAACAGTCATCTGCTTTTTTAAGTAGCCTAGATTTAAGAATTAAGTGAAGTTTGTGAATTCACTGAGCTCATCTTAGAATTTGTTCTTTATTCATGTTGCATATTGTTTTGAGACACACAGTATCCAGGAGTGGACATGTAAACACACATAACATTTCACCTTCTGACTACAGGCTTCAAAGTTACCTTAATGCAAACTGTTCTAACCACTTTTTTCAATCGGGTTGACCAGAGTTCAAACTGTGACCAATTTTGGACTCAAAACTTAAGAAACAAGTGCCTTTGTTATTTCACCTGCCTCTGCTTTGGTGTAATGGTTGGCAGACTTTCTTATAAGGAGAGAAGCAAGATAATTACAATAATGTACAGCTCTGTCGCCTCTGAAAGGAAACACTATAATTAATCGCAAAGTACATCTGGCTACAATTAGCTTTACAAAGACTACTACAATAGCCAGGCTTTGTCCACACACACAGACACACACATCTTTAAGGATCCATGTGCACACACACTTGCAAAAAATCCACACACTGTACAAAACACACAAAGGCAAAAGTGCACACACACACATTAACTGTAACAAAAACTTTCATTGTGCCTATACCCTATTTTACACCTGAATGTGGTTCAGTATAAAAGATGTCCAACTTTCTGTCTTTGGAACAATGGCAACAATGAGCAATGATCATGCCGTTTCCAAACCCAGGTCGACACAATTACTGCCTAAAATATCCATACAATGAAGTATAAGATGGGTCAGGCCAAAGAGACACTGAATAAGACACTGGTGCTTTTCTTTTCTCTTGTCAGATTCCTCAAAGTACAGTAGCAACTGCCTGAGGGTAAGATGAGTAGGGCTGTGAATGTTGCTGGTTTGAATTTCTAGTAGATGAGGTCAGTACAAATCTTAGCAATGACTGTAGACAATGATTGTTGAAACAGGAGAAAAACTGTTATTAAGTTACATAAGTATTTTTTAAAAATCAGAGAGAGATCCCAGTAGGTCTGCACCTAACAAATATTTCATTATCATTGAGTCTGCCGATTTTTTTCTCAATTAATCATTTGGTCAATAAAATGTCAGAATATAGCAAAGAAATTTCCATCACAATTTCCCAGAGCCAAACATGCCAATAAAATGAAATAACATGACAATTAATCAATTATCAAAGTAGCATTAAAATTTATTTTTTGATAACTGACTGATTGTTTCACATCTAGATCCAACATCTGATATCCATTGGTGTTTGGAGGTGTGTGTCTGATTCCAAAACACTACTGTGACAACAAGTGCAAAAGGAGCGGATTGTTTTCCCTGTGACAGATAATCAACACATAAAATACATGACATAGGTCAAAATGTTCCAGACGTATATATATAAATACACACACACACACGGATGGCAAAAGAAAAGAAGAAAAATCTGGATAACTTGTCCAGCAAGAGAGGGGGGGGGGGGGGGGGGGGCACGAACAGAAAAAGAGGGGGTAATGTCAACAGAAATGCCTCTACTAGGCTTTCTGGCTGCGATAAAAAACACACAAAAGCATGTGTACACACACACAAATGCATGTTACATCATGCTGCTGGAGGTTTATGAGAGGTCAGAAAAACAGGTTGAAGTCAAAGGGAAGAAGAAAGTAGGTAAGAAAGTTCAAGAGTCAGGCAGAAACAGAGTAAGAGTGAAACATGCAGTGTACAGTAAAAAGACAGGCAAACACAGCACGTGTGTGTGTGTGTGTGTGTGTGTGTGTGTGTGTGTGTGTGTGTGTGTATAGCTAAAGGATGTGCTGCTCCAGAAGGATGTTTGCACTGATGAATACATTAGGGCTTTGAAAGGCAGCTTCACTGTAACTGGCTGCCTGTTCAAACAGCTTCTGTGGGTTCACACACTTGATGTGACAACTGGCAGCAATTCGGATTCATTCAGGTGCAAAGCCTGAGAGAGAAGACAGAAGTGTGTGTACTATGATATGATCCATCAGAACCGCAACTTCAAAAGGCTTCCCACACCAGTTTATACTAAGTACGGTGCCAACACTTACAGCAGCATCAGTGTGTATGAATGTTGTGGTTGGAGGTCTGAGGTAGATCATTAATTTCTCTGATAAAAACCTGAAAAACACCCTTTCACTCTCTATCAGTCATGTTCTGAAACACTTTGACACTTATGAAAATATCTGTCTGCTATCAGAGCTATCATTAGCTGCTGCTCACAAATGGGGCCCTCTTCAAAAGGCACTTAGTGTATCATGGGCACAGGGAATTAAACTTCTAACTAGGCCTGTGCTGCTGTCTGAACCCCCACCCTCTTAAAACATTTCTGCCATGGTTCACCCGCTGAGCAGTGAAAGTAAAACCTGACCTAGTAGCATGTCCTTTCCATTTCTAGCTCCACTGTCCCACAGATGAGGAACAATAAAAAAAACCTCAGTCACATGTTTTCATGTGGCAATATTGTGCTTTGTTGGGTGCAAACTAGGGATGTTCCCCATGAACAATGTTTCCATCATTAAATGATCATTTAAAATTAGAGAACTCAACTAGTCTTAAAGAAAGAAAACAAGACAGTCAAAATTGAGCACAATTGAATTGGGAATTACGTGGGATCATAGCATCTGCAGGTAAACAATGTCACACTGGTTTGCCGAGTGTGGCTAACATTAGCAGTGCTAGCACCAGCAGCCTTCCTTTCTGAGATGTCATCTCTCTCTTGATAGAACAATGCAGAGGTGTGTGACTAATCTCCACAAATCTTTCACAATGTACCGGTCAAATTGCTGCTACTGTGCACTGACATAGTTCACTGACACATGCTTCTGTGACTCCCTAGAGTAAACTGTCATTATCTAGATTTATATAATTAAACAACCCAGTCATAAAAATACTTTGGAACTAGCAGCCATAGCTGCCAATAGCTGTCATGTTGTTGATCTCACTATGACAACAGAGGTTAAAACAACAGGGAACAGAGACTGGTATCTTTAAAATTAATCATAATAGATGAGAAAAAAAGATTACAAACCAGCGATACAAGCAGTTTCAGACAAAGAAAACTGAAAAGGAGGAGGAGGAAGAGGAAGGAGTAGGAGGGGAAGAAGAAGAAAAAGAAGAAGAAAAAGAAGAGGCCAGTATATGAGCAGAGCAACAAACTTACAACACCTATAACAGAACGTCTAGATAAAGATGGATTACTGGTCATGGTTGAAGATAACATGGAGAAAAACCCAAATTTACCAATACTTCACTGAAAACCAAACCATCTGCCAGGGGCCAACAAGTGATAATGACGAGTGATGAGGGATTGGCATGCAAACACACACACACACACAAACACCAGAATCGACTATGAGATTGCACGCTCATATCCTGTGTAGTCAGCACAGGACATCAGATATGATTCATGTGTTGGGTGAGTTTTTCCCTCTCTTTTTTCTTTTCCTCCTTTTCTTCTTCTCCTTCTTCTTCTTCTATCTGTCTCTGCTAATCTATCATCACTGGGAAGGCCTCCCCCAATGGACCCCTTAAGTGACCCAAACGCTGACCCTAAATCTGACCTCAGACCCCTCTACTCAATGAGACTCTCAATCCATCTCCTTGTGTATGTGTGTATATATATGTGTGTGTGTGTGTGTGTGTTTCCAAGCATGTCAGCGTGTGAATGCACTAATGTGGATGGTTGCACGTGTGTGAATCATAGTCTGTTTTTGCACATATATTCAACTGCATACATCATATTTACATAAATATGTGTAGTATGAGACTCTGCCACCACCAGAGTGCCACAGACGCTATACGGTTTACATATTTAAAGGTTGATTAAAAAAAAAAAAGCTACTGCTCTTACAAACAAAGTGGCTGCCTGTTCATTCTGTCCAACATTTTTACCCAAGCTCCTCTGCTCTCTGTTCAGGCAGTTCCTAAATGAAACATTCAATAATTCTGTGAAATGGCATCTTTGGCATGAGAGCCAATTCCCTCACACTGATATGCCACACCTTAGCCACATATTAAACATGTCAAGTGTCCAGTGTTATAAATGTGCTAACACAATCAAGTAGCTTGGGGTACACTAAAGAAGCACCGGTATAAATTGTAGTTTTTGTCAAAAAACAAAAAAAACACACACACACACACACACATTATTGGCCAAACTCCTCAAACAAAGTCAAACAACTGTCAACAGCACAATTCAATTCAATCCAAAGAAAACAACTGTATCTGTCACTTCTGAACAGATTGTGTGCCAGATACCTCTGTGTGATTTTCAGTCAATGAAGTGGGAGAAATAAACTTTGCTGACAGAGGTCTCTCTGTCACAAAGATCTGCTGAGACTAACTTACTAGCTGGACATTCACACATTTATCTTTCCCATACAACGTTTGACCACTAAGCAGTTGTACGAGAGCAGTTGGAAGTTATGTGGGAGTTTAAAAAGGACACTGCTTGATGAATGGTGGCCATGATTGTTCATGGCCTCTATTCAGGGAGAACACTGACACACACAGAGTTTACTGGGGTGAGAGTAATTTGAATATGATCCAGATGCCTTCATTTGAGAAAAGAAGAGAAGAGAAGAGAAGAATGAAGGTACATAAAAAGGCAGGATATGAAATATCAGAAATTGCTGCTGCTAACACCTCCAGCCCACGAGACTGCTATTTATAGCCAGAGAGAGAGAGAGAAAGAAAGAGAGTGAGCGAGATCAAAAAGGTAGCAGTGAGGAAGGCAAGTTCACAGACAAACAGCATAAGAGAGAGAAGACAGCAGGAGGAGCAGTGAAAGTCTGAGAAAAGGAACAAGGGACAATAAAGGAAAGCAGTGAAGAGAAAAAGAACCCGTTAAAGGGTGAGAGCTGCAGACACAAGAGATAAACAGAGAAAAGTGTTGGAGAGAGAGAATGAAGAGATGGACGAATGATTGTGCACCAGACTGAGAAAATACCTGGGTCAAACTGTGGTCGTCTGGAGGATGACTGGAATGACGAACCAGTAGTAAAAGACAGAAAAAAACATGGAACTAGCAACAGAAATACAAGAGAAGAGGCTGGGTGTGGAAAACATCTTTTAGTTTGTTCCTAAAAACTGTACGTACTTTCCCTGAGATAGGTGTATATACCTGTCATAGGCTGAGTCAGTGGAGGAAGGTTTTCTGCCAGGAAAGAACATGCAATGACAAGATACTTTTTATATAATTAATTTGTTTGAACCAAGATTCAACCTGTCTGATTAAATGAAACACGTATATGATGGAATCCCCACATACTAGAACAGGTGAAAGAGGTGGAACCACTGAATTTTGCTTGAAAAATTAATCAAATGATAAAATGATTATCAAAATAGTTGCTGATTCATTGTCTCTGGATCGACTGATCAATTAATTAACCAATGATTGCAGCTCTACTTTAGAGCTCAGTGCATAAAAGCTGTCTAAAAAGTTTGTCTAAAAACTAGCACTAAACCGATCAATCAATTGGGCTGATATATTGATACTAGCTGATATTAGCTAATATCTGTATTGATACATATTTTGGTCAATAAGTGACATGTAATGGCAGTCCAGAAATTCCAAAGATGTGTTTATGTAATAACTTCTCTCTGCTCATGAACCCTTATCTGATTATTTGAAACTCAAATATCAATATGGGCCTAAAAAATCCAGTGTGAGTCAGGCTTTTAACTAAAGCGATTCATCAGTATAAGAGAGCCATGAACAAACACAATGAGATAAGTTGCCCACACATGCGCAGCTTGCATCCATGAACACACCCACAAAAACATTTTCACACACCCATTTATACCTAAATGATGCATCTGCCCTTTTGAAGTATCACTCACTTCATGGTTTGCTCCCCAACGGCAAACTGAGCTCAATGTTGCCAAACCCCCTTAACAAAAGCAGGTGTGTATGCCTGCTCACATTGTTTATTCTTATTACATAAAAGAAGGGATAAGAGGACTGAGCACCTACTGTCATTTTGTTTTGTTAGCGAGGCAGAAATACTTGCTGGCAGGACCTGTTTGGATTAATGAAAAAATGGTCCTTCAATAACAAAAGATATATTTATGATCTGGACAAAAGAGGAAAAAGGACTGAAACGGCTTAAAAAAGTAAGCAAGTTTTTAATCATAAAACTGAACAGTGAGGGATTCCTGGAAAAAAAGCTAACCAGGGATGTGTTTGGCTGATAAGAAACAAATAAGTCACAGACATGTTGAGACACGGTGGGTGACTACAGGATTCATGGTCACAGTTTGGCTTGGGTGACGGCCATTCCCATAGTCAACTGTTACGTGTTCATTCCCACTCTCTAACCAATTCACACACAAACAGACACAATTGGTTATTGCCCAATATATAGCCAAGCCACACAGATTGAGTTCTCAGTAATCCGTGATGAAAGAGGGGCAAACCTGATGGGTGAAATGCAGTATCTGCTCACCAATGTTACAGGTGTTGACAGACTAACAGGTGCTAAGAAAATTGCATTTAAACATACGCAGGTTGAAGTGCTGAAACCACCAGATTGGTGATTCAACCGAGATAGCATCAGCATTTGGTAGCTTTCCATCTTCCCCTCTTTCTTCCCTCTCCTCTCTGCTGCCCTTTTTTCACCCCTTTGCCCCTTTTTACCTTCTTCTTCTCATCCTCCCCCTTGCCCGCTTCAAGCTAGTGAGCTGAAACAGAGCTAATGTTTGGGCTAATTAAGGACATTCCCCACCACTGCAGTCTGAGCAGATTTGCTGTTTCAACAAAAAGGAAGCCTTCTAAAGAGTTTAGAGTTAAATCCTCCCTAAAATGTGCTGGAAGATACTAGAAATGCTAGCAGTTCTGAGCCTTTTTGGCTCATCACCCACCAAAAAACAAAGCCATGCTCTGTTGCAAGCATAATCACGTACAATGGCAAAATTAAACACCAAATGCTCTTTTTATATTGCCACTCCATATGCAGTTTTACTAGATTATTAATTCGAAGATGCTAAGTAGATGCAAATTCATATTTCTAACAAAAATTATTAACAAGGCACAAACAAAACAGCAAATGCAAAAAGCAGATCAGTTATTTGATCAAAATAATCTTGCAACATTCCCAAGCTGAGAGTCTGTCACTTATGCTCAATATTCCAGAGGAGCCTTTAACAGCTGACATATTTCATAACACTATCATATTATGACCAGTGGTGTTTCTCATGCATCTCGCAGGTGGCTTGGATCAACCTGTTTGGATAAGCAGCTTCACGTAATTTCATAAGGCCAGAGAGAAATAGAAATGCTGCACTATGTGGTGAAAACAAATTTAAAGTCCAGCCGTCCATGGTTAGCAGATCAGTGGTGAACCATATTCATACTCTTTTCTGTATTTCTGTGAGCCTGTTATGTTGTCAACAGTGCTGTCTTAGATATTCAGCACACAGTACTAATCAGTGGTAACAAAATACAAAATACTTTATAATGCTTACTGGCATAAACACAGGGAGGTATCATGTACCAGCAAGAGCAGCATGTTCCAATGAGGAGTATCATTCACATTCACTCTCTTTACTGTCTGTTAAATTTTAAATCAGGCAATTACAGGGATTTTTGATAAAGAAAATAAGTGAAGGGTTAAATATGGTCACAACTCTATGTCAATATGTCTGTTGGAAGGAAAGTGGTGTAAAAGTATAACAAAGCTTTGTATCTACAGGTAACAGATAGCTGGTGGCTGACCACACACTATCTGAAATATGCCTCTGAACATACAGAAATAGCACCGTGCAAAGCCTCTGTGTGCATATGCAGTAACCACAGAGCGCGGATGTGCTGTAGACTGTGGTGTGGTTTGGTGCCACCTGCAACTTAGACTGCATTGCTGCAAATTTTAGGTGCCTTTACTTTTTTTCCCCTCTTATTTTACACCACACTGGAGCATGTCAGCTTCTCTGGTTCTGTCACATGAAGGTACATAGCACCACTTCTATTATTAATTACTGTGGATAATCAATAGGCGATATAGCTTTGTGTCCCAAATATTCATAGAATTCAGGATATGAAGAACACCCTAACCTGTTCTTCTGCAAGTCACATGGCCATATGCATGCATGGCCACCCACACCTCAAACACACAAACTGTTTAGACACACACAGAGGCTCAGTGAGGCATTATCAATATGAAGTACAGGCATAATGATGCCAGGATCTCTTTAGTGAATGGGTTTGTGGAGTTAATCTTCTTTAGTAATTCACATGCCATGTTTTTATTTATAATTTCTGGAACTAAACTGGTTTATTACAAGATACGAATTCGACCAAACAAGTCAAATAATTCCCCTCCAAGTAGAAACTAAACTGCAGCACTACCATGGACGGCTGTGTGAGCTGCCCTATGCTCTTCCGCAAAAGCCCCAGGGTTAGGGAGCATCTGGATATTGAATATACAATGGAGCAGACAATGTCTAAAGTACACAGGTTGAATGGGACTTCCATCAGACCACAGGGGATCTACAGTCCATTACCTTCTAAAGCTCCCATTAATTTGCTGTCTCACTCTCTCTGTCTGCGTCACCCTCACTTACTCTCCCTCTGTCTCTCTCTGACGTTGTCTGCATCTCTTTTTTTTATCTTCCTCTTTCTGTCTGTCTGCATTTATCTCTATGAATATCATACTCTCTTTCCGGGTTGTTTTTTCCATCAGGCCTTTCTGTCTCTTTGAATAGTCCGGTGCTCTTTCTGCCCTTGTCTCTGCCTTCACCCCTCTCTTTCGCTCATGACTTATCTCTCTGGTTATTTTATTGTCCCTTTCCCTCTGTACTGTGCTCATTGCGATTTTGCCACAGTTTCTACCTGATATTTCTCTGTGGCTGCATTTATCTACTTGTTACAGCCAATCAATGTTTTCTTCTTTTTTTTGTCTCATTTTAATTTCATTTTAGTTAGAAGGCCCAAGTTCATGAGTTCTCAAGCTGTGTATTCCCTTTCAACAAGACTAATCTATACTGTTTAATAGAGGTGAACTGTTTATGGATCCATTTTATCACTGAATAATACAATGTACCCCGCATCAGTAGGCACACATTTCAGGCAACCTGCGTGACCGTTTGTATTACATGTAGCTCCATTAGCTATAATGTGCACACATACACATGAGAAGAACAAGAGATATTTCCAATCAAATATTGATGGAGTGAGAATGGATGGAGGCCTTCTGGTAACACACACACACAACCCCTCAAAAAAATGTAACATCTAAAACAAGATCTGCCTCTCCCTCTTTCTTCAGATGGCTGTACATCTTTTTCTCTCTGTTTTCTTCCCTCTCATCTTTCTCGCTCTCTTTCTGTATTTTCTCCATCTTTTATATTTCTTACACCTGCATCTCTCTTGCCTTCTCAGCGCCACCTTCTTCTCAGTGTAACTTAGCCTGAGTCAACAACAGGGTGACAGAGGTTAGCTGTTTATCACCCATAACACAATGAATAGACAACGCAACCCAACCCACACACATCCACACACACAAAGGAAGGACAACAGTAAACAAACAGACCTGACCTCTCGGTCAACCCTGCTTTGTTATAATTTGTGCGTGCATGTCTGTGTGTGTCACAGCACACATGTTTGTGCGAGCAGGAAATCACAAGAACTCATTCCATCTCAGCTGCATGAGTCCAGGAAAAAGTTCCCTCAACAAAATCTCATTTTGAGTCAAGACAGAAATTCACCTTAAAAGGACAATTTAACAGGACATGGTGTCTGCTGCAAGGATCCAACATTTGACTTTTTGATTCTAAGATAAGACCATAAGGCAATATTCCCACATCCTGTCTTATCTCATCACAGAAACCTCTTCCATGTAAAAACCACTTCAGGGGAACATAAACCCTGCAATCAGCTCAGTTCGTGACTGAAACCTTATTGGTTTATTGGTTCAGGCATATAATACAGGCATGTCGTAATACCCTCACGAGCGATGGGGATTGACAATGGCACGTAAACTACAAGAAATATTTTATACCATAAGCATTTAACATTTTCAGTGTTTTTCACAGCATGCAGCGCTTTAAAAGCAGAAAGTAATACTGAGATCTACTGTTGGCAAACTGTCTGCACTGTCTCACAATATCACGGTTTTATTACGCATTAAAATGATTTGTGGCAGATGACGGTTGCAAGTCATGCAGCTGTTCACCCTCGCACCCGACCACAGCATTAAAAGGACAGAAGGGGCTTTCCTGTTCAATTCAAACAGCATTGAGGGCTGCATACCATCCATGTGACCTGGCTCTGCGGTGATTACATCATGCAGACTGTGGCTTATGAGGGATTGACTCCTAATCTGGTGGGGAGAACTTCCTACCTAACTGACCACAGAGTGATTGTGTGTGATTTTGTATGTGTTTATCATGTTTTCCATTGACTCATCATTGTGTCAGGCTGACACTCTCTCTCAAACTTTTTAAAAATTAAAACTTGTGGCATTCATAGGATGTGACACATACAGAGGAGACTCAAGTTTACCCCTGATAATGTATATTTACAAATTAACAGCATAAGCAACAGGTGTAACTGGAATGAAGATTCATTTAGTATATATTGAACAAACATGCAGCCAAGGAGCAACAACATCAACCACTACTTCCTAAGAAATACTTAACAAACTGGATAGATGTTAAATCATGGTCTGTGCAAATACTCATAGGTGTCAAAATAAACAAGGCCTCTGTTTGTTACCATTTTTAAAAAGCATACAAGCACATAACATTTTGTTGAACTAATAATCATCATTAGGGGATATTTTCATCTTGATAATGTGCTTTCCCAACGAAGATTTAGGAAAAAAAATCCAACATTGCTCATCTCTATGCTCATTTACCACCGCCATCATCAAAATATGGCAAGTACAGCTCAGTGAAGGAGCAGGCTTGATAGTTTTAAGCCAAACATTTTATCCCAAAAACACAGGTTCTGGGTGGAAGATTCCTCTAATTAAACATCCAAAATTTCCATCCAACAATATGCTAATAGCATTTTAAAAAATAAATTATCAGAAAACAAAGTAGCATTTCTCTAATCTCCACCTTTTAACTTAAAATCCGTTATTTTTTTAAATGAGGAAAGTGTAGAAAGTCGACCCTGTACACACAGAATGACACACATATCCACTTTGACACATGCAGCCACACTCATTCTGCTCTAGTTATGGCTCAGCAGATGACACTCTGCTGCTCTGCTGCTATTTATAGAACAGAAAGAGAAAAAAAAAATCTGAGGGAAAAATCCCATCTCTCCTCTCTCTTTGCTCCCTCTCTCTTTGCTCCCTCTCTCTGTCTCTGTCTTTCTCTTCTCTTTTCCCAGGAGGCTTTAGTTAAGGTCATGGAGGATGGAGAGAGCGAGACGGAACCAGAGAGTGAGAGAGGAGGCCAGAGACAGAGAAGGAGAGTGACAGAGACAGAAAAAAAAAAGTGTGACAAACACAAAAACACACACACACATGAACACAGACAGAGAGTATTGGTACAACACTTTCTTCTCACTCAATGTTCTTCAGTTCTATTTCCAGACGTAAATGAACCTGTTAAACCCCAAACCATTTCTGTTCTGTACACTTTTTTATCTTGAGCATCAATTGGTTTTACTTGAATTTTCTCTTAATATAGACTGATCACATATCAGAGACAAATGAGAATAATTACAATCAGTCTATCTGCATGTCTATCTAAATTTCAGACTATGTTGTCAGTCCTAACTCTTACCTGCTGTTTTTCACATGAAATATTTGGTAATTTATAAATACAGAAATCAGTGATTTTACATGTAATAATAGAAAATATTTTTAGCAAACTGCCCAACAACTTAGAACATGACAGAAATTCTACTTATAGCTTTCTTTTTTTAACTGGCCTACAAGTCCTTAGCTACAGTAGGTACCTGTAGATAAACTTCATATGAGCAGCACTGCACACCACTGTGGAATAAAGGAAACATTGATAACTACTGAAAATTTCAGCTTCGTCAGAAAATCCAATAAGCTTCAAATCTTGCTGGGGTACATATCATACCTCATTTCCTGTCTCCTCTCTACTATCAACTATCAATATAAGGTGAAAATGCCCAGAATTATGTAAAAAACATCCACTGGGAAAGTAATATCATCAGATAAAAATATGAACTGTAAATCTACAGGTAGCAGAGATTTAGGCTTGTGAGACATCCCAAAACAAACACAAAGATTAAGCAGTCTCCCCAGCAGAGACATTTATTATGGAGGTGGGGGGGCTAACATTATGATGGGTCCCCCACCCCACACCCCATTCCGCTAACAAGATGACATCTTATCATTGGAATGTGAGGAATCTGGGAACCATACAATGAAACCAGGGAGCTGCCTCCCCAAACACACACACACACACACACACACACACACACACACACACACACACACACACACAGAATAAGATGTGAACACAAAGAAAGAAAACAGGGGCTCACTTGCACATGCACACACATTTTCTATAGACAGTCTGAGCAACACACACACACAAAGCAGAATAGTCTGTGTGCAGAGTCATTTCACAGACAAAAGCCAGAGCAGACTAAACACACAGAAAAAGAAAAAACACACAAACAGACAGACACACACACACACACACAGTGTTGTAGAGCAAGCAGTCTAGATGTGCAGGCCAGGTCACTTTACGCTGATGCAGACAACCGGCAGTTCAGAGACTTGATCTATTTTAGACTGAGGTCACACTCACACAGTCTCCTACACCCCTTTCCTACTGGAGATGCACTGGTCTATTGGACACACATTCAGCCCTGCTGTCACTGGTTCATCTGTTGTATCAGAGACAGTAATCTGCAACTGCAGTTTCTCCCTTTTGTTATTTTGAAGTCAGGAGTCAGTTAAATATTGTTTGAACTTTATTAATATTTGATAAGACTTATCTAATACTTAATCAAATTCTATAGCAATGGCTGTTTACCAAACCCAAGCGGCATTCAATCGACAGTCCATTCCCATCGACACAGTCAGTTTTATTCATAGAGCACAAAATCACACATTTTCCACATAGGGCTTTACAATCAATGACACCCTCTATCCTTACACCCGTGGTTCCAATAAGGAAAATTACCCCCAGAGAAACCTTTTAACAGGCAAAAAGGGAAGAAACTTGAGGACCCCTCTTCCAGTATACGAATGGATAGACGCAATAAATGTTGTGTACTGAAGAGGCAAAAAACCTTTGAGTGAAAAAAAGAGAAACCGATGTATTCAGAGGGAGCTGAAAGAGAAATGGAGGCAATAGACTGAGAAACACAGACATAAAGTACTTCAAGTGGATTCTCAATATTTCAGTCATATTGAGGGATGACACTGTTTCCCAAGATTTGGAGATAAAGACTTCGAGATAAAATTTAACAAAGACACTCTTTGCTATATCTGCACTTTTTCTGATCTATCTACCATTTCATGCAGTTTATATATAAAAATGTGTGATTTTCCTTTATTCTAGTGGTTAAAGACAATACCCAGTAATTTAAGGGCCAAGGTTTAATTTCAACCAGAGCCACTCTGAATCTGTTTGTAGCAACTGGATAGATTGGTGCAGTTTTATATAAACACTGAATTCCTACCAATTAAACTGAAGAAAATAAAGTATCCTTGAGGAACTTCTCTAATAGTTTCAAGCTAAATACTATAACATTTTCACTGTATGATTTGGTGTCTAAGCTTTTGTTTGCCAGATCCACTGCATCCGTCTGAGAAGGAGAAACTGTCCACCTGATCCCAGATTTGTCATTTCTGGCTCAAAACAACGTGACCCAATCCCCTGTCTGCGATCTGCAGCTGTCGGCCAATCGTTGCTCTGAATTTCCAGGGAGTGATTATTCTTACAATGTCAGTATTGTTTAGCAGCTTCCTGGCAAAACATATTAAAAATGGGAAAACCATAACCCTCTTTTCGCTAATCAGGTGCACACTTGCATTTAGTCAGGCTACTGTGAGAGTGTGTGTAGGGTTGAATCTGGGTTGCAGTTAAAATTTCCTAATTACAATAGAAATTCAGGCATCCTTGAGGACAATGCTGGATATAAGCATCGTGGGTTTAATTCAGGTCCTGTATTTCACATATTTCACACACACACACACACACACACACACACACACACACACACACACACACAACAATGTTTCTATGGCTCTATCTCTCTCAGCAGTGTAGTATCTAGCGTCAGCTTGAGATAATCTTCAAAGTGGACATTACAAAAAGATCAATGATTGGATGAATGAGTACAGTGGAGGAGGAGGAATCAGACAAAAAGTTAGTCCTCCTCTTAATGTGTGAAATTCAAGGAGGGAAAGATTGATGTCAGTGGACGAGAAGGAGGGATTAAGATGGAGAGAGAAACAGAAGGGAGAGAGAAGGAAAATGAGAAGAGCAGGGATAGATGAGGGAGATAAAGGGAGGGAGGAGTGAATCTGATTGAGAGAGCAAAGCTGGAGCAGGAAGAAAAAAGCCACAACGAGCAAAGAGAGAAAAGAAAAACAGAGAGAGAGCATAAGCTATGTCATCATGTCTCACTGTGCAAGTCATCTAACATCTGCATGATGCATTCAATGTCCCCAACTCACCCCTCAGCACACACACACACACACGAGCCCTACATCAACTGTAAGCACACATTGCCTTTCCATGAGTCAACAACATACACATACAGACAACCTGTTTCCAATTAAACCGCGCTATAATCAAATAAAGCACACTTACCAACACAAACACACAAATTCAGTCACACACCCTCAGCAGTTTCTAAAGCATCCTTCAGTCTCTCTCTCAGCTCTTTTCATTCGCAGGATGACTTTATTTAGAAGAGGGTGCCAAAACACTTCAGTGTCTTCATCTTTGTGACTTGCAAAACCACACACACACACACACACACACACACACACACACAAACATACACAAAATGTTAGCTCAGGATTACACTTGCTAGTTTTTTTTCAAAATAAACACAGAGAGTGGGAGGGAGGAAGGTCAATAGAGTTTTCACTCTGAGCGCACACTCAGTCACACACACATCTCAACTGTTAACACACATATCTAAGGCTTCAAACCTCTCAAGAGAGATTTATGTGTGTGATAAAATGCTGCACTCCCATCGGTGGAAGGTCTAGACTTCATGCAGTATTTTAACTATGTTTCAGTGACCGTGCACAAACATATGTCATTTTAAAATAGTAATTTTGTTTATCACATCAATTACACCTCAATTCACACCCTCCACTATAATCAATACTAATTAAATTCTTAAAGGCAAGGCAGCCTGACCCTATTATTCATCATTAGGGGAAACTCTGGTGTAAACACACACACACATACATTACACAAAAGGAAGTGCAGGGATGGTTTGCATATGAGGAAGTGTCAGCTTCTCTGTCTCCCTTCCTTTACTTCCTCACTGACAGAGCAACGTAGTGAGAGAATGAGTAATAAAATGAATGAAAAAGAGATTTCCTCAGTAACCTCTTCTAATCCTCTGTCATCTTCAGGTTATCCTGTATCAGAGCTGAACACTGAGTGATCCATAGCATGTTTATGTTTTATCACTCATAAATCCAACTGGCTGGGCCTTGGGGCCTTCACATATCTGAGCTACACGTCTTGCTGTTAAGTGTTTATGCATGAGTGTGTGTTTGACAGTTTGACAGTAAGTCCTAATGATGAACTTGGATAGCCATCATCCCCGCAGTTTACGTAGCAGAAAACAAACTTGTTTGGCCATGGTGACTGCTAGATTCCTAAAATGAGATGCAACATTTGCCCATTTTACAGCCAGTTTTATTAGAGAGGAATTAGAGCTTCATGAGTGATGTTGTCATGATGATTGATGGCACATCTACACATACCTACAAGCCATATACCGACAACTACAGGGTAGCTGGTGTTGATTTTCCAATCCTGACTGTAGCACAGAAAGGGCTCAATCCTGCTATAAATTCTTTTTTCAGGTGGTTCTTAAATTATTAGTCCACAAAACCATCTGCCTGTTTAACACATTAAAAACACAGGAAGTATCCTGCAAGTTTAAAAAACGTTTCCACTTTAAGGTTTTTATAATTAAACAGCTGAGCTCATCTGCAGTGAGGCTCAGCCAAATGAATAAGTTAACAATCCCCAAAGCTCGCTGCAGTGTGCACACACCCACACCACCACTGCATATCCACACATGTATTCATATACAGACCCACATTTACATGCACATACAAATTAGCTTAATTGCTATTAAGGAAAAGGAACTGAGTAAATTATTTGTAGCCTGCATTTAAAACATTTACGAGAAAATGTTTAAGCTGCAAACACAGTTTCCATTCCTTTTTTTGACTGTCTGTGTGTGTGTGTGTGTGTGTGTGTGTGTGTGTGTGTGTGTGTGTGTGTGTGTGTGTGTGTGTGTGTGTGTGTTTTAGGGGGTGCTTTTTAGCAACTTCAGTATCAATCAGCAGTGAGAACTAGCCTTTGCTGAAGGCCTGACACAGCTGCAGTTTGCTGTTTTGTCAGGGAAATCTGAACCTCTGGAAAGTCGAACCATTTCACCTCAGTTCTGCTGCTCTAGAGTAATCTGGGGATATTTATCTTTCAGTAAAATACTTTCTCTTTTTCGTACACATGTATTTATATACATAATCTCCAGTTCAAACATTTTCACTATTTCCAAAAGCATAATTTGAATGTGGAAGATGACTTTGGGAAATAACACTTCCCAAAAGTCTTCCCAAATGCCTGATAGAATCAATCTCAACAAACATCTCTGTGTCCTCTTTCTGCCTCTTGCTCCCCATATTTTGTGCCTCCGATGTGATCTTTTCTGCCTCCCTCTGTCCTTTCACCGACACATGGACAGATTTCAGGCCAGTACCAGGTTAAAATGGGTCATCACTATCAGCAAAGTGCAGCAATGCTAGAATTGGACTCTGTGAGCCATATTTATTACCCCCGTTAAACAGGACTCATTATGTCTATTCTGTGGTACTACAGTGATATTTACCAACATAAAATGATAATGAAATTGTGAAATAAAATGTACATATGATTTTATAATCACAAAGACACAAATATTCTACACTGGTGCAATACTTGATCACACCAACAGAGCTGTCTGAGCTCAGAGATCAGTTTCTCTCTTATGGCTCTGACTGAATAACCGTTATTGAAGGAGAGGCCTTGGAGCCCCAAAAGTGTGTGCATGTGCTTGTATATGTGTGTGTGGGGAGGGGGCTAATCCGCCTTGTGTTGCTGTTGAGAGAGAAATTTCAAGGTCTTTGAGTGCCAGTAGAACTAAGAGCCTAAGGTCACACACACACACACACACACACACACACACACACACACACACACACACACACACACACACACACACACACACACACACACACACACACACACACACACACACACACACACACACAGGGTCCCTCCTCTTTTTGTCCTCAGTTCCTCTGTTTCATTCCCGCTTCTCTCTCCTCCTCCCCCTTTTCACTTTGTCTTTTCTCTCCCACTTTTCCTCCCTCCCTCCCTCCTCCCCATGTTTCCCATTTCTCTATTCTCTCATTGAACTCCCTCCGCATTCACCTCCCTCTTCCTCAAACCCCAGCTCATGATATTTCTAGCTGCCTTCATGCTCCTCCTCCCATCCGCCAACCACCTGTCAACCAAACGTTCTCTAACACTAAATATTTCTGGTTTTGCCATTTGTCCCATTTTATCTCCATTTGGCTCTTTACCTATCTGTTTCAGCCAGAGGAATGAATGGATGCTAGGCAGGCTCCCAGTGATCGCCTCTAACACAACAGGCTGAACTTTGACCTTTAACCCTCCTTCCTCCATCTCTGCCCTCTTGTATGGCATCATTTTCCTCCTTCCCCTCCCTATGTTCTCCTTTCTTTTTACCTCTTAGTTGACTCAAGCTTCTAACTTTATCTCAGCTTCATGGAGTTTGTACAATATGCAAATCTGTTGCCACTGACTTGGGGGGCATCCTGATTGTGTGCTTCACCATAACAGTTCACGGCCGTCCTCAAGTGCTTTGCATTTCAAGCAGAGACCAAAACAGTTTTTCTGTACAAGCCACAGTGATGGTTTCATCTCAGAAATCTTTCAGCACTTTCACCATTTCATGAGCCACACAGACAGAGGTACTCCAAAACTGATGTTTGTTTCCTGCCAGTGAGACTATTAACAGTTTCAAGACAACTGAGGGTTTTCAAATAATCTTAAATAGTTCACAGAAATAATAAACACTATTGTAACCGCACTGCCTCAAGAATAAACTGAACCCAAACCTTTCCCCTTGTCCATTTTCTCTCATTCCAGGAGAACTGCATCAGCCTCTTCTTTCCCATCCATCATCTACCATCCAGTCTAACAAGGAACCTTAAGATAAGCTACTGGGTGACCTTCCTCCTCTTTCTCTACTCTCCCTCTATCTATTCATCAATCTATTCCTTCACTAAAGCTTAAGTAAACTATCTGCTCTGTCTCTTTTCTCCTTCTCCTGCTCTGTTTCCATTCATCTATGGATTCCACAAGTTAACCTGCTTTGGATCAGATGCCAAATAACTTAAAGACACAACCCCCCAATCACAAACCCCTATCTCTAACAGGCCACTGAATTTAAACAACCGCAGGTCACTTACATATGCATATTGTAGTAACTCAAGGGATGGAAACATACTCACACCACGTGCACACATACATACAAACACACATTTGCACATACAGAAAACAGACAAGTTCCAGATGATCCCGACTCCCACAGATCTCCAGTTGCCATGTGCACCCAGTGAGAGAATGTGATTGGTTGTAGTGTGTGTGTCTTGTGTGTGTGTGTGTGTGCATGTGTGTGTATGTAACTTTACTCCCACCATTCTGCCACATGTCAGCAGTTGCTCAGACATCTTTCACTCACACAGGATTACAGCCAAGCACGATAGAAAAGTACTTGTCTCTGCATGCATATAGCCGAGTCACCCCAGGCCTTCAATACCTTTATATAACACATGTTTAATGAAAAATTTCACTCCAGTAATCCTGCGTATACCATACACATATTAAATTTGCCAGTCTGTTTACTGTGATTGTTTAACCAAGTTACAACTTAACCAGTTTTTAACACACCATCAAAATCAATCTGAGGTCTGGATCTGTCCTGACAGAGACCTCCTTGACACAGAACACTAGGTTTCCTCTTTCTGACAAGCAAGTGAGACAGAAAGAGAGAAAGAAAGAGGCATGTGTGACAGAGAGCGAAAACTCGACAGAGGCTAGACGTTTGTTTTCTGATAAACAAACTGCCGTTTCCTAGACGCTGGGCATCAGGGCGAAGCTGATTTTAGCTCCTGGGATTCAGGAGGACTCGAGGAACATCTTGTGATGGAGATGACAGGAAAACAACCTCACAGTCCCACAGGAAATAATCACACACTGACAAATATAAACATGTGCAGATTTGAAGAGATAACATCTAATTACACTGTCTCACCTTGTTTGACTTTTTCTGATTCTAATTAATCAATCAGTCATGGAAGAGACTAAACACACAAAAACTAGCTTATGTTACCCATGCCTTTCAATTCATATGTCAAAAAACATTTCTTGCTTGATTTCTGATGTATTACAAATTACAAAATACTCTCAGCATGTGGCTAATTATGTCATCTCCCTAAAATTTCCTGTCATTCTGCAGAAATAATGCAGAATAACAGATTCAAAATCAATTTTCTTTTAATCTTGTACATTTGTTTCTCTGGTTCAGTGTTTCATCAGGACAAGCAGTTCCACGTGAGTCTATGTCACTGTTTTCTTCCTCTGCTAAAACCTCAGCTCAGTCAGTGCCCTGGATGTCATATGACTGTGAGAGTTATTATTCTACATCTCCGGCAACTCAACACACCTCTGCCTCTGTGCTTACTTGTCAACAAGACAAGCAGCAAAGGCAATCTCCATTTTCTTCGCTTTCTGTCACCACCAACATACATTGATCTCTTCTGCATGTCTCTTGTTCACACTTTCTGTCTCTCTGTCTTCCTGACACACACTCACTGCAGATGTTGCATCAGTGAACCATAATGTAGCAATAGCATCCTGTGGTAGATTGTGTGCCATCCTGTCTCGTGTTTCACCTTTTTGTTAACCCTTATGTATCTACATACTGAGAATGACAGCTGATTGGGAGCTGCCCAGCACAACTTGTCCTGTTCCAGCCACAGAGAAACTATACTGGAGCAGCTAGGAAGTCATCCGTCCTGTTCAAGGGCAACATAACCTGGAGAAGTAGGTGAGGGATGCAACAGTTTTACTCATTCACTTTCGGTAACCTGAATTTCCCAGACAGTCAGGGGATTTTGAACAGAAAGTTTCTAGTTATAACCTCAATTCTTTAACCTTTGAATGATACTGTCCTAAATAAATAAAAAAATCACCCTACATTAGGCAGATTTATGAGTCATCTGAATATCAAATCCACGAGTTTAAACCTACATTTAGGCCTCGACTGTTCGGCATCCTCTTTTTCATTTGATACTCATTTAGGCAATACGTAGTAGTGGTAACCTGATTCACCACGGCATCCGTTCACATACAAATCAACCGTTAACACTGCAGGGTCAAAGCAGGGTAAATGAAGGGATGTAGCAATGAAAAACAAAACCACGATGTGACAGCAAAAGAAGTGCTTCAGCTACAGTGGCTGGCAGATTTGCATCATTCCGCCTCAGTTTGTAAGGTTGTTCTTTTACTCATGCAAAATCAGCAAAACCAAGGAGAAGATTCTGAGAAAACTTGGAGAAATTCTGTATCTCACAACTGTGTTTCGACATAAACGTAGAAATACAGATTCGGCCCAAGGAGCTGCTACAACTACATGTCAATATTTTAATTTAAAATACTTTTTTTTTTAACAACTACATATTTTTGAGCAGTGCAGATCAAGATGGAATCCATAACACATGGGGAAAAACAACAGTTTGAGCATCTTTAGAAAACAAATATGACAGCTATTGTGAGCATTCACAATGCACTCACAGTAAAACTCAACCTTAACTCAAGACACACAATCTAAGAAGAATTGTGCAATTACATCCAAAGCAAACCAAAATTAATCTTGAAGGAGCAAGTTCAGAACACAAACTACCTCATAACTGCTGCTTAAAATTACACACAAGCATGTTGTTGATAGGCAACATCTGGTATTTCCCCAGTGTTTCACTTTGCTGGCTGCTGGTAGGACTATGGCCCTTCTAGACTTGTCACACTTCATCTAAAATTCAGCAAAAATGAGAGCAAACACATGGATCTTGAGCCAGAATGTAATCTGCAACAGTATCTCAACCTCAATCTGATTGTGATCCCATTTTGTGAACATTTATACAGGAAACCAGTTGGGTGAGGAGGAAGTTCTCACATAGAAGCCTCAATATCTCAAGGTAAAAATAAGACATACAGTACAAGAAAACGTAAAAAGACAAAACACACTACCTGGATGGATTTCAATCACCTCAGGGATGACAACAACCACAACATGGCATTTAATAAAACACTTAGCCAGATGAACAGGAGGAGACATAGCACAGACACTGAAGAGGTAAAGAGGTTTTATGAGTCTGGACTTACCTGGAGTTCACACCATGCCACTTCCACAGTAGTCTCCGTGTCCAGTCCCTTGTACACAGTCTTAAAGGACCCTCTTCCAATCTCTATGTCAAATTTTAGGAAGCGTCCATCAGGTGAAGTCCCAACAGCTTTTGTCTCTACTTCCTCTATATCATCCTGCACCCGTTTCTCAGCTTCTCTCTGCTCTGCTCGGGCTTTCGCTATACCTTTCTCCTCCTCTGTCTCCCTCTCTTTCTCTTCTGCCGGGCTACTAACGCTATCCACATGTTCTATCACTTTTCCATCTTTTCCCACCTGCTGTGTGTTCTCAGACCCTCTGGGACGCAATGTGACATCAGGCTGTTTGCCTACTGTTTTGTCTGTAACATCCAATACTGTCGGGCTGGGCTCTTTTACTGCCCTGTCTGCACTAGGTTCAACACTGCTACTGGTGGGAACGGCAACCGTGATACTGCTTACAGCTAAATCTTCCTCAGAATTTTGTACATGTCCCTCCACAACTGCCCCACTGAGCCCAAGACAAGGCTGAATGGTTGTACTTTGCAAATATGAACCTCTCAGGGCCTCCCTGTCCTCAGCATCGTGCACCCCAGGTCCAGGCCCTGAGGGCTGTGGAGTGAAGAAGGTGGGAGGCCCCTCACAATCTGGGGGTGAAGTGAGTATCACAGCTGCTTTGCTGGGCAGGTCCAAAGCCGTGGCATTGGAGTCACAAATGACACTGCGACGGAAGAAGCGGTGTTCGGCTGTTTTAGAGTCTCTGTCCATCGTGTGGCGCCGACGTCGGACCTCGGGGTGTCCGCCGAGCTTCTCCACCACGTGCGAGTCTGAACTGGCAGAGCCGTTCACATTCTTGTGAGGGGTCTGGGGTGATGGACAGGGGGAGGCAGAAGAAGGGGGGGGGGCCGGGGCAATGAATTTCACTGCTTTGCTGCTGCTGTTGCTGTCAGACATTCCTCCCCGAGGCTCAGACCACAAAAGAGAAATTCTATACGTATAAATAAAGAATTTTTTACACAAGTAATCAGACCAACCTATGTGTAAACTGATTGTGGGTGCAAATCTTGACCAGCAAGCTCCTTTTTCAAATGAAAAGCTCTTCAACCTCTGATCAAACTCCAGGAGAAGCAAATTGGACGGCTTAGAGAAAATAAATCAATCAAATCAATTGACTGCAGCGATCTTTGTTGTGTTGTGTAGTTTTTTGCAAGGATTTATTACTTCTACTTCCTCTTTGCAATGTCAACTTGTTTCAACAAGACAACTTACAGTTCCTGCAAGGCCTTTCCATACAGGGCTCAGGGAAGCCCCAGGAGAGGCAAAGGGGCTTTCTCTTAAAGATTTGGGAGGGAAGGGACCAAAGGCAGTCAAAGGAGGGGGAGTGCAAGCACTGCAGTGAGGTGACACCCGTCAAATTAACACCCGAATCCATCCTGCTGCCAACATCCAGAGAGCAACCACCACGACATGGAAGAACTGGAGATCTAACAGACCAGTATGGCCTCCAAAAGGCTGATAACACAAAATATGGTTGGAATCCAGTCTGTTACAGCTTGACTTGGAGGTCAGGTGAAGTGTTTGTAAGGACAGGCTGAAGCCTCCTCTGCTCACTGAAGGCAGGACTCCTTGGAGAGGTTGCTGGCCTGCCAGGTAAGGCCAGACAGAAGGCTAGGTAGGCCACGCCTGGCCTAGCCTGGCCCAGCTTGGTCTGCTTCTGTCCTTGTTGCTGGAAATAAAAAGAGAGGTTTTCTTTATATATCTGACCATACATCACAAAATTCAGCATCTGCTTTCACTTGACAACATCACTGACTCAACCACCTTCAAGGGACTCCAAAATGATACTTGGTTCCCTGCCAAAGTGCCTAGTTGAACATCCAAGCTGTCAAATACTGTGACATTTTACCACCATTTGGCCCACAATCAGTGATAGTGACACAAGCAGGGTGGAAATGAGCACCAGCCAAACGCTGCTTCAAGTCTGGTTATAGTTGACAAATCTGTCAGTTTCTCTGACCACTAAGCAGAGATCTATCCCTCATTTGGATGTTTGTTTCATAAGCAATTTGGATGGTAAAATTGTGAAACTAGGTCACTGATGACAAAGTTGGGTTTCTAATAGCCTACCAAAATGTGAATATTCATATTTATTAAAGCTAAAAAAAGAAAAAAAGTATTCATTATTCAAGATTTGGCTGTTAGAAGATTTAGCCAGACTTTTGGCCCATAAAAAACTCCTTCACTCTTGGTTTTAGATTTATTAGAGAACATTTGACTTGATCTGAGCCTGGCACAAGCTTTATCTCCAACTCAAGCTCATTGACAGGAGAGAGATCTGCATCCCACCCCAGTCTTTCCCTCCCAATTGCCCCTGTGGAGTTAATGCAGTGGAGGGATGCAGTAGAGTGTGCGCCTAATTGCTCCACGTTCCAAATTTAGCCCAAAGTCACCACAGCCTGGCTGACCCCAAGGTTAGGCTACTCTGTGGCAATTCAGCAGCTTAACATGAGAGGAGGGGGCACTCAGAGTGACAGAGATAGAACCACTGCACAGAAACTAAATGCATATCTAAGGACAGTGTACATGCATATTACATTAGATATTTCATTACAGAAATCTTATTAACTTATTAGGAGGTAAGAAATGTGTTCACTGAATTTGCAATTTGCCTTATTTAACATCCTACAGATAACAATGTTATCATACTGGCAATGGCACAGAGGAGCAGCAGCTACTTGGGTGAATGATGTTAGAAATCATTCACATTACATTAATTCATGTTGAAAACAACCCATAATAGGTTTTCACAAGTCTTATCAACACAGATGCACAAAAAAAACATGCAGAATAACTGTCCTATAGATTTTCTTTAATTATGTCCCCTGTGAATGGGGATTTAAAATTGCACTGAGCAACTGTGTGCAAAGTGTGTCAGTGAATTGAAAACTGTACAAACCACTCTCACATCAAAACAACACAGAAGATGTGTGACCACATCATATGAAAGCATATGCTACAAAAGATGCAAGATAGCCAAAGATGATCTCATGTTGATAAGCTGTGAAGTTTTCTTTGCATGGAATATGAGTTTGATTCGTTCTGACGGTTTCCTATTAGGAGCCACACACACGCTACTAATATTGTCTCAATCAAGGGAAGTGGGTGAAGGATTGTAATGAAAAGGTCACAGTGCCTTGAAGCCATCAGGTAGAATCTGATTTGGTTTTTAGAAATAAAAATCTGCCCTCTGCAGCTTTATATGTTGTTTTATTATTTGTGTGTGTGTGATTTTAAATTGTGTCAGAAAAAATCCCTCAGATTATGGAGCCTGGACCTATTTTGCCTGTAATGGCACCTGGATGCCCTAGAGGTTAAGAGAAGTAATTTATTCACCCAGATGTCTCAACTTCCAGTCCAGGTGTAGACTGTATAGAAAGGACCTGCAATGATCAATGAGGTAATATATTACACAATACAGGGACACCAATTGAAGAGACTAGACTGATGACTTATGTATGAAACAGCGGTACTCACTGAAGTGTATTACAGGGTGTGCTTCATCTAAGTCACAGAAAAAAATTCTCAGATCTAAATATTTCATTGGACAGCCGTACACTCCCAGTGCCCGAACTGTATCTGTGACCTGAATTGGATAGATATATCATACTGTTTATAACTTTAATAACCCCAAAGGGACATTGAGGGGACATTAATTCAGATCATTGCACCTGAAAACATCTGTCTCTCTATGGTTGTTATTATGACATGTACCTTATTTAAGAAATCACAGGTGTCCCGCAACGACCAATTAAGGGACAACCCTTCAATAACCTGAAATTAGCATTGCTAGCATAGCCGATATCACTGAAATGTTTAAATATATTGCAACAAAAATATATGAATATTAATTTAACTCAACGATACAATGTTAAGTTGTGTAAAATATTCGAAAAGCAAAACACTTTTTCTTGTTATTAGATGTTAGGCTCATTGCCACATGTAACTGCCATTATTTGATGGTCATACTTGTTTTTTAAAAAATAAGTAGATGGCTAATATTAAAAAAAAAACACGAAGGAATGATACAGAATTAAGTATCAAAAATATTAACAAATTATGAAGGTTTTGTCAAGATTTTCTCCGTGCAAATAATAAGAAATTAATTACATTTGTTGAGTTTCGGTCATTAAAAGCTAAAGAAAAAAATATGTTCGTCTTGTTAAAATGAACACAGGAGGCACGAGACTCCTCAGCTACAGTCAAAGTTAATGAGCTTTTAGGCTAACTCATGACAAAATGTATCTCTAAGTTACGTGATAATATTAATATTATATAGGTTGCAAGTTACTAACTGGAAAGGGTGCAAGCTTTTTTCTGAATGTTCTGAACCTTGGAGCTTTGTGGCAAGACTGAGCAGCAAACCGTGCAGTGAGGGGTTCACTGCAGCCTGTTGAGGAACTCAAGAAAGCCAGGCTATGCAGCTAACTTTGCCCACAGGCAAAAACAAGACGCCACCAAAAACCACTCACGATTTAGACAAAACGTCATCATAAAACAAAAACTGTACCTTTACCTGTTACATCGGTGTGGGCTGTACTGGGACCGTAGAAATAAGAAAAGGAAAAAACTTGATTAAAAAGCCTTTAACTCCTCTGCAGTGGGGGTCCGCTCCGGCACACAGCACTAATGTCAGTATAGTGCGTCACGTTAAAGCCACAGTTGGTTGCTGAAAAACCCCGAAAAAGACGCTGTTTACAAAAACATAACTTAATCTACAACCGTATCCTTCTAAGCAGGTCCGAGCAGCGACGCTGTCAGCGGAACGTGCAGCGAGCCACAGCAGACAAACAGACACCTCCCACAGGGCAGAGAAGCCAAGTTCGCTCGCTGGTGTCGCGGCAGCTCTGGTACTTCTTTCTGTCTGTCTCTGTGTTGTCTGTGCCCGGGTCTGCAGCGGCTACCAAAAGGCAGCAAGCCTCACTCAAAGAACGCCAACATCCTCATCCGTATCAGCATCCAGTCCGCTCCTGCGACCGCCGTTTCGCGGCTCTTGGCTCGTGTGGTGCAGTAAATCCGCTGTGATCCACACTTATTCCCTGTTTTCAAGCCATCAGACAGCGGCTCCGTCTGCTCCGTGCTCCTCTCTAACGATGACTCGACAAGGGCTTTCACACAGAAGTGCCGCGTCAAGACAGTTACTGTTAACCCGGATGATACCGGAAAAGAGGCGTTCTTTCAAAATAAAGCAAAGACCACAAGAAACGACACTCGTATATACTCCTGTATATATTATGGAAAGACCAAAAGTTAAACCCTCCTACGCATCAGTCTAGCAAACAGTTATTGAATTCATAAGCCATTTTTCAGGTTATGTGAAAAAATACATCCTACAGCTTTCACGCTATTTACGTGTGCCACACCTCCTATTTGTCCTGTGTTATTATTTTGTAGAGGAGTCAGCAGTCTGCATCTGTTTGATCTGATGGAGATCCAGCTGTGGCCCTGCTGTGTATACTTGTCCAATCTCAGCAAAGCTGTGGGCATAAGAGAAAACATCTCTCACCTTTTCTCTAACTTGGTACAACAGTTGTGAGCTTTCAAAAAATGGGAAACGAATCAGTCATTGTGGTCCGTGTATGACTTTTAAAACCGACGTTTTTTGTTTTGTTTTTGTTTTTTCAATATTGATCGGTGGCTATCATTTCTTATTTAAATATTTTTGTTTAAAGTATCCTTTTGAAATATAGGTGTGGTTTTCCTAAACATATGTCATACCTATAATGGCTAAATAATCTTGTAGGCTACACATCAGACCAGTAATAAAACATATTTAAAATGTATTAATTTCCTGGAAACCTATTTAATTAAAAATCGTATAAAGTTGTGTCAAATCATAATTTGTTTTAGTTAGTGACATAATTTGTTTGGCAGCAAAACGAGAGTGAAATTGAGCTCCTGAAAAAACATGTTGCAATATTAATTAACATGAATCTTATATTGACAGATCAAACCGGAAGTGCTATTGTTTATCCCACCTGACTTGACGCCAACAGCCAGAGGAAAACTCCAGTGTCCTGACAGAGCTAGTCAACAGCTGCAGTGTGAGCCAACACATGTCGTTCATCATGCTTTTATTTTATGTTTCGTTCATGGTCAAAGTTTCTAATGGATACTTATTGACTATGCATGCATGTGTGTGGACTCTCACTCTCTTCCTCTGTGTGTGTGTGTGTGTGTGTGTGTGTGTGTGTGTGTGTGTGCGCGCGCGCGCGTGCGTGCGTGTGTTTGTGTGTGGTCCTCACCTGCTTACCAACTCACTCTCTTATGTGTTATAACTTTAGAGGAAGTGTCAAGCTCCTCACCCTTAACAAAAACAAAATACAACTACAACATATTCTGATAATATTTCAGGCTTATTACAATGAGTCTTTAACAGTGCTAGAGGGTTGTATATTGACCCAACTTTGAGTAAATAAAACTGTTCATATAAAGAACAATGAGTCTGACCTATCAATTAAATTTGTTTCACAGCTTAATTGATAAAAATTAACCTGAGATTCTTTTTCAAAACATAGGCTTGTAATTATCCTTTTTGTTAAGAATAATGACTATTTTTCCCTGAAGACTTTTACATTAGCAGCTGGTCCACTTTAGCTCACACAACAGCCTTTTTTTATCTTCCATTTATTTGACGAAACTTTGTATTTTTACTAATTAAGAAACATACTTCACGCTTGCTTCCTTCTCCAAAATTAACTATTACAAATCATCACAGACCTATGTGCTGTAAACCTTACTGACTAATTTATACAGTCATTGCAGTGTCTTATCCAAATATAGCTGTTATCTAAGCGTCCAGTGTTAATAGCAGGATAATTTACTCAGTTTTGCAGATTCGTAATCAGCAAACACTCCTGGAATGATTAAGTATTTCGAAGAATGTAGTTGTACCTGAGATTCCCTGCTAAGCAGTGGGTGGAGACATAAACTGGGTCATGGACTTGTTGTTTTGGGTCTTCACATGACCACCAGGAGTTTAATATTGCAGCAGAACATGAATGAACTTGTGTGTTTCAGCACAGGGCACATCATTTAATTTGGGTCCTGATTCCTCCTGACCTGAAAAGGAGTTTCAGTGTGTGTGTGTGTGTGTGTGTGTGTGTGTGTGTGTGTGTGTGTGTGTGTGTGTGTGTGTGTGTGTGTGTGTGTGTGTGTGTGTGTGTGTGATGCTGTTTTGCCTGTGTGCACACATGCTGTACATGTTTATCCTGCACTTTGCTTAAGGCAGTGGAACAATATGTGAGGTTGCCACAACAAAATGACAGCGAGTGAGGACTGAACTTAACACTTTTGGAAAGTACTCAAAGACATCACTGAATGCATAAAATGTGCATATAGTGTATGTACAACTGCTGAGAGATAGTCCAACTATTGTATGGCTTACCCTAAAATTTGTGCGTGAGATTCTGTTGCTCTATTTTTATCGGCACAGTCTCCGTAAATACCATCAATCTATATGCTGGTATTCACTATACAATTTCCTTCCTTTCTGTTTGCAGCCTCTGTTATCTATGTGTAGAGGAAGTATCATTATTATCAGTCTTATTGAAATCTACATACAACACCTGGCTGCACACACAAACTATGACTATGTAAAGCAGTTTGAAACACATGATATATTTATAACTGACTTCATTGTTCTTTTACTTTTGTAAATGCATATTTGAATATTTGTTATATTAAATAAATTGGACCCAAAGGTCATGGGTATAAGAGTGTTTATTGGACAACAACAAAATCCTGGAAAGAAACATGCATGTGTGTAACACCTTGAGCCCTTTTCAACTGACAGCAAGTAGCATTCCTTCAGCACACACACACACATACACACACCTCAGCACACCTTAGCCCCCTCCTTCAGAAAGCTGTAAAACTGCCGCTGAAAAGTGCTCTGTCAGAATGAATGATTTATTCTACTCCCTCTCTCTCTTTCTCTCTGTGTTCTGACGTGCACCTGTGTTGACCTGAAACCTGAAAGATTGTCTGCATCCTAGAACACCGCATTTTAGGCACCAAAGTTCCAGGGATACCGAACTGAAAGAGAGACATCCTAGGGCACCTGCTCTCAAAGTAGCTGTGACGCATGAAGTGTCATTGAGGTGACAAGGGTGCGGAGCTGTGACGAGAGTGATAGATCCACATTTCTCTAAGCTCATGGAGGGGACACCCTGACCTCACACTATATTGTGCAACTAATTTCCCTAAGTTCACATTAAAAAACAATAGAGGGGATTTGTAAAGGACTAGTTAAAAAAATAAAAGCTTATACATTTCGTTACTGAGAGTTATATCAGAAGATTTATACCACACTTATGTCTGTTTGGTGAATACAATGCTATATCCAGCAACCAGTTAGCTTATCTAAGCATAAGGACTGTACACACGGAGAAACAGCTAGCAGGGCTGTCAGGGGGGTAACAAAATCTAACTAGCAGGGCCTCCAAATGTGGCCAAATAAGATCTTATATATTTTTCATTTAATCCCTGCAAAAAACAAAGTCTATTCAGATTTTGTTGTCTCTGCACAGAGCCAGCTGAGCTAGCTGTTTACCCCATTTTCCAGCCTTGATGCTAAGCGAAGTCCCTTCTGGCTGTAGCCTTATATTTAACGTACAGACTTGACAGTGGCATCGATCTTTGTATGTAACTCTTGACAGGGAAGCGAATAACCCGATTTTCCAAAATGTTGAACTACTCCTTTATCCTAAGGAATATCACAGTTTCTCTAGTTTCAGATTTCAGGACGGCTCCAGATGTGACAGACGCTTGTTTGCATATTTCAAACACTGACTATAAAGAACAGCCACTTTCTTAAAATGACAGATTTCTATTCCTATGGAAATTTGCTCAACAGAGCAGAACACATACTGTAAGTGTGAATTACACTTCGCCGCTACAAATGCTTATCTTTGGCTGAATCAGCAATGAGCTATCGTTGCCTTATACTCTATTTGAGCAATCCTGAAACTGAAGCTTATTCCATGCTTGCAAATTTTAGACTGTGTGTCACTTTGGATGTCAATGTAATGCCTGTAATCTAAACATCATTGACATTTCTTGAAGGCTGTTGGTGGTCCCAACAGCCACAGGACTTTATGTTCAAGTAAGTAAACAGGTCACATTGACTGACAACTGACAGTTGGAATTCATTAGCGGAGAGATTGTGACAAGTGAAGCTTTGACTCACAGATTTGGACTTCTCTCAGTAATAAACCAAAAGTGACATTTTAACCTCTTCCTCATTTGTCATTGTCTGGCTGTGCCCCAGTCACCTACCTTTAGCTCTCTTTCCTTCAAATTCACAGTTAACTAAACTTTAGTCATTTTTTCCATATTTCCATAGTTTGTAAGATATTGTTCAATGAATAGATGATTGAATTTGTGCCAACACTTATGCATGCCAACCTTTAGCAGTTATGTTTACATTAAAGACTGGATTATCTGCTCAAGTTTTTTTTGGTGGATGAAAATGATGGAAATTCAACAACTTAATGTTAAATTCAGAAATTCTTCTAAAGCAATCTGGTTTGCATGGTTGCTTTTCCACCCTTTGGCCATATTGACTCAGTGACATAAATTTTGTATATTATAATATCTTCACGCCTCGGTGATGAAAGTGAGATATTTCGAATTTCTTGACCTTTTTGGTGAAAAGAATCTGTTCAAAAATGCTGTTTATTTATTTGTATTTAAAGAGGGAGGTTGTTTGTAGTGCTGTAGTGCAGTTTGTATCTCTTCTCCTCTCTCCTTACTCTTATTTGATGTTAGCAGGCGGTTGTATTTATTATAATGGATAATTGCATGTTTAGGAAAAGCACCTACATGTTCTGGTCCTGTAGCTCACCAATTCACACACACAAACACACAAACAAGATAGAAGTGGGCAAAAGAGGAAGCTTGGGTATGTTGCGTATGACTAAGAATATGCAGAGGGGAAATATGCAAAAAAGAAAGACTGCTGACATGGCAGTGTGTGTGTGTGTGTGTGTGTGTGTGTGTGTGTGTGTGTGTGCGCGTGTGTGTGTGTGTGTGTGTGTGTGCGCGTGTGTGTGTGTGTGTGTGATACAGATAGAGAGAGAGAGATGTGTAAGTGTATCTGTGCGTGCTGCTCTGACTCTCATATCAAGCATGCAATCATGCAAACTCTTTTTCTGCACTTCAGCTGTCATCAATCAGTTCTCCATGGGTGAATTTTCATTTCACCTGAAGAAAAAAACATGGTTATTGATAGCTGTGTGTTCTAGCAGAGATCTGTGAGTCTATTTTAACCTTACTGATTCCCTAATTATCTAAAGCTCATGGTTTTATGTCCATCTCTTTGTATCTCCGTTTATGTGACAATCTGTCTTTGCTTGTTGAACATGCTATGGTTTCTCATTTGTCCCTCCATTTCTGCGTATGTGTGTATGTGTGTGTGTGTGTGTGTGTGTGTGTCTGTCAGTGCAGGTTAGAGAACTGACGAATTGCCTCCTCTGTTAAAGGGCAAAGTGTGACCTGAGAATCTGTCCTTCCTAACGAGTTATAACAGGTTTGAGATCTTGTCAAAACTCAGCTCAAGTAGGTAAATGAGGTCTCTCTCTCTCTCTCTCTCTCTCTCTCTCTCTCTCTCTCTCTCTCTCTCTCTCCTCTCTCTCTCTCTCTCTCTCTCTCTCTCTCTCTCTCTCTCTCTCTCGCTCTTTCTCTTTCTGTGCATGTCTTTCTTTTAACTGCTTCTCTCTGACACTTCTCTCTCTGTGTGCTGACATAGTCCCTTTCCTCTGTTTTCTTTCTCTTCATCCTTCTTTCCTCCTTTTACTTTAAGCTGACTTTAATCATAAGGCATCATTAGCACATTCTGTGACATATTTACTGCATTGTAGCCAAGAGATTTTTTTTTTTCTTTAATGATCAGAATGTAAAGACTGTCTACCTTTCATTTGTGGCACATACAGTAGATATTTTCATGTTCCTCTGTCACGCACAAGATCTGTATAATACATTCTGGGACATCTGACATTTAATTCAATTCATTTATAAGGTGACTTTACCTCTAAGCATTTGCAGAACAAGAAGATAACATATCCAGTACACACTGAGCCTCCCTGGCTTTGACACAAGTGACCAGTCCGATGATGGCTGTGGGAGAGTCAGCCACTGTTTTCATTCTTTAAATACAACAAATGCACTTTTAATAATTTAATTAGCTGGATAATTATTCAAATCACCTACTACTCTAGATACGGAATGAAACTTACATGTTATTCTGCTTCACTCACATGTTGAGACACTCACTCCAAAGAGCTTCTTAGTCCGACTAAATTCAACAAGTGGAGCAGCTGGTCGAGTGCCTGTATCAAGGACACTTCACCAGAATTTACTGAGGCACAGAACAGAATAATAAACACTTTTATTTAATTCATATTCTTCTGCGGTTGACAACTTAAAATCAAGTCCAAACTCTGTTGAATTATTTCTGGCATGCTAGTAACTCAGTGCAAGTACTATATCTATGTATGAGTGTGTGGGTGTCTGTGTGTCAGAGGATGTGCTTTAAAAAGCTCTCATGTTGCAAGAGTGAAGCTGCCACTTCCCTTCTCGGCGACAGGGAGACAGAGAGAGAGAGAGAGAGAAAAAGAGAGAGAGGGAGACTAGGCCTGACAGATATAATTCTGCACTAAGGTGAATGGAGCCTTTACAGTGCATGCTGATATTTATATGTAATATTTCAGGAAATAATAAACTCTAGTAAACTGAGAACGACTGTGTGATGTTGGCCATGAACCCTAATCACTTGAAAATGAACCATTTGTCAAACACTGATAGATTTACAGTGATTCTGATTATTTTATCAGGATACAGACATTTTTTCCCATATGGGATAGCTAATGTTAGCATACCCTTGGTACTTCATCTTTAGAAAACTAAGACGGCAAATCTTTTCACATCTTTTATATTGACAAATGTTCAACGTCCATATCTAACAAATAGAAATCAATTGCCTCACATTCTTTTATTGTTTGTTTTGAGCCAGTGAAGATGCCATGGCGTTGATAACTTGCTTTATCAACATGAAGATTTGAATCTTGCTTTAGTGATGATTAATGGGCAGTGTTATACAGGATGGCACACAAGGTAGAGAATGAATGCATGCTCTTAAATGTTGTGGCATTGTACAGTAAATGGGAGATCAGCAGCGAGTCAACATGCAGTGCAGTCTTCTACCAGGTAGTGTCACTAAAGAGTCCAGTGTGTCTCAGTCAATGTTTAGTTTGACAGATTTCACCTGATGTTTGTGTAAACTTTCATCCTCCACCTTCTCCTTTTCTGTTTCGCATTGGTTCCATGTCTTCCCACAGAGCTGTCAGACGGCCATTAATCTACTGAGGCCAAGCAAGGTTTATCTACACGTGTTCTCTCTTTGGTAACACTCCAAATTGGAGGCAATTAATGTAAATGAGACCTCTCTCCCTGCGGGGGAATGAGTAGGTTAAACATGACATGGTGGTTTGGTTCTGAACTGTAATTGTATAAAAAGGGAATGTCTCAGAGGAGAGGGGAAGAGAGGAGAGGAGAGGAGAGGAGAGGAGAGGAGAGGAAAGGAGAGGAGACGAGAGGAGAGTTATGATTAAACATGAAGAGTGATTAAAGAAGAGCATAAGCCAAAGATAATTACTTGCTCCCATTACAGATTGCTTTGTTTGGCCTTGTTTTTAACTTTTTTAACTAGTATAATGACTTCCTTGTGAGACAAAAGATAAATACAACTAATAATTCTCAGCTTGTTTTTACATCCTGGAAGTCCCTCCCGGGCGGGGTTAGGTGTATTGGGACAGATGAACTGGTGTGAGGGAAGTTAGCAGCAATCCAAAACTATTATCAAATCATGTTAAAGCTTCCTCCACCACAATGTATCTGCAAATACTTTATGGCTGAGGGATTTCCGTCAAGAATTTACTGTGATTTCTCGCCAAAGTAATGGCAGGAACCAGGCACCAGTGTGAGCATGTGCTGTTGACCACAGTTTGCACTAATACAAAGCCACATTGTCCAAACCGCAATTGTCATAAATACTGAAGTATGGCCTTGAAATGTAGTTATTAGGGTAATAAAATATGCCAAGCTTTTTAGCCTACTGCTGTCTCTTACAATTACTGTTCATGCTAAAATGGCAGCTAAAAGTTCACTTGTGTGACTAACTGTGCAATAACAGCACAGATAAAGTGGAAAATATTATTTTTACAAAAATAAGACTCATTATCTGCAGTCCTGTTTTAAAATCTAATTTCCTGTTCCAAGGGGGACAGTAATATATTCTTGAGAAGTAGAAAACAGTCAACCCTAGTGTGTGTGTGTGTGTGTGTGTGTGTGTGTGTGTGTGTGTGTGTGTGTGTGTGTGTGTGTGTGTGTGTGTCTTCGTGTTTGGAAAAATACATTGATTTTCACTTGATGCTGAAATTGGTGTAATTTTGTTTACAAAAAAGGCATTTTCAATAATTGTCCCATATAATGAAAGAAGCATTTGACTTTCTAGATGGTTGAGTCTCATGTGCTGTATGTCTGTGTGCATGTGTGATTCATTTTCTGTGCAGTCTCTTGCACTGTCTCTTATCAAAGACCTCCCGCGGTGACTGAATCACTCAGTTTTCATTGACAGCACCTTCGGAGAGATTTAATCTACATAAATTGGAGCAACTACAGTCCTCATATGATAAAACAGTTTAATGGGTGCAGCAGGGGTCCAGGGCAGACACACACACACACACTTAAATAACAAAAATCAAGTGCTGACCCATTTTTTCTCTTCACGTGTCCCTTAAAAAGCAGGAGTCCATAATTTGTACACCAGCACTCACATATTGTATCTTAAGAAATGGTTTGAGGTTTTGGGAAATACACTTGTGCACTTCTCTGTTTGTTTAATATGAAACTAGAGCCAGTTATCTTAGCTTAGCATAAAGACTGAAAACAGGGGAAACAGCTCAGTCCAAGATTAAAAAAGTTTTTGTATAGATTTCAAGGTTTTTGAAAATAATTATAATAATAATAAATGTAAAATGTAATTTTCACTAACCAATTCATTTGAGTTTGTTGGACACACAAAAACACTTAATGTTGTTTTTCTGTGTTGCAGAGCCCAAGATCATCTTTATATGTAATTGGTAAAGGAAAAATGTTGGTGAAACATGAAAGCACATGTGCACCTGCTCGACTGTCAGTGACACACACTAACACTTTGATCCGTGCTGTTTCGCTCTCATCCCAAGGTAACCTGCTCCTTCACATTTCTGTGTGTGTATGTGAATGTGGGGCGTGATCATATGGGGGTTACATATCTGCCAGTGTGTGTCCATGCACGTGAGTGTTTGGTTTGGCCTGATACTGTTATCAGCTGCTATCAGAAGCTCAGATGTACAAAGTCACTGTGTTAACTTTGAAGTGGGTTACTTTTTGACTCTGTGTGTGTGTGTTTCCATCGCTTCGATGAAAATTCTCAGAGCATAAAGAACCTTTTATTATTGCCAGAACGAGAGACTGGTACTGTCGGTTAGTGTGTGTTTGTATGTGCATGTGTGTATGACAGACAGAGGTAGACAGTGAGAGGTCAGCACTGCCTGGTACTCTACTGCAGAAGCCCTATCTTTGTGTGTGTGTGTGAGAGAGAGAGAGAGAGAGAGAGTGAGAGAGAGAGAATACAAATGAACAAGACAAAGACTGACAGAGCAACAAAGAGGCAGGATGACAAAGAGGAGTGTACTGTATATGTTCCAATCAGTAGCATTACAAAAACTGTCATGTGTTGCTAAAGCTGATTTTAAGTGCTTTGGAGTACATCCAGGACTCAAGTCATTTGAGGCAATTATAAAGTAAGCCATAAATCTGACAGAGCAAGTCTCAACTCAAGTTTCAAGTCCTTGGGGACAGTCACTGTCAAATCAAGTCTTCAGAAGCAAATTAAACAACATCAATGCAGCAACATCCTTTCACTGTAATTTACTTTAACAGCTGTGTAAATTGTATTTTTTTTATATAGCTGAAACCAGCTATATGCTCTATTTGCATGGAGAGCATGTTATTAATAACCTCTAAACAAATGAAAGCTATTCTCATTCAGAAGAGAAGATACTGTAAACAGAAAGCCTGTGTTGCAAGTTTTGTCAGCATTTCGCAATTCCTCTTCACAACTTTGTTTATAGTCAAGTAAAACTGCTACATCAAGAGCACAAGTGTCCTTGAGGCTTTACTCACATAGAAAAAGCTTATTGTGGATAAAACAGAATTACAGGTACTGGTTGTACTGCTACTGTTTTAGCTCTTATATGTACATTTGCATGTAGAAACATGAAACAAACACTGAGGAATACCCTTCAGTCTATTCTACTCTTTACTGTGTATATGGAAACAATGCAGAGCAACCTTTCTAAAGCAGGATTACACCTTTAACAATCTGTCTGTCAGAAACATCGCACTGTAAATCTCTGTAAGCCAAGAGAATGAGTAGATGTGTTCATCCTATTGCTCAAACTACTTTATCTACACAGCAGCTATTCATTCTGAGAACTGGGATAGTCAGTGAATAGTGCAACTGTCATCTTCTGAAGAATCTCTGTTTCTAGGAACCGAAGAATGAGGAGGTTTGGCCGAATAACTGTTGTCTCTAAATTTATAGGAGTTTCTAGGAACGATTACAGGAGGGGAAAAAAAAAATCTGTGGGCAGGCCGATGCCTTTTTAGCCTCTAATTTGGGGATTAACTTGGAATTTATTGCTCAAATAGTCCAACAATCTACGCACAAGTAAAATAGTCCATTATGTGCTGGTGAATCGATACTATGCAACATGAAAAATCCTAGAAAGACGACAGAGGTGCAATTCTGCAAAAACTACGAAAACAAAATAACTTCTCGGACGGCGTGAGCTGAGATTAGCAGAGTTCCTGGAAACATGTTAATGTGTCAAGAAAAAACAAAGTAAAAGAGACGATGTTTCCAACTTTCAAGCTCTGAAGAGAGCAGAGATGATCCATGAGAGAAAACTGACAACAGCTCAGTCCTTTAACATGAATATTACACAACAACTGCATCCATGTTTTAAATAAGCAGTTTGTCCATATTGAAAATATTGAAAAATGAAAATGATATAGGTTGTTTGTGCTTGTGCTCTGCTATTCAATTAGAGTGGAGTGTGTTACAAAAGGATATCAGGGCAGATGGATATTAAGCCATACAATACTTATCTCAGAAAATGAATGGCAATGCTCTTCAATTCTGTCAACAGTTAATAATTATAGTTCTGGATGTAATATGATTAAGTGAGACAGATGTGGAATGGGAGAGCTACACAGCAGGACTGAAATCTTATTTATAGCCCAAAAATAGAAAGGTGATACACCAAGTTACCTGTTACATGCTAACCATGTGTGTGTGTAATCTTCTGCTCACATACACTTAACATAATGAAATTCCTTCCTTTTTTTTTTGAGGATTATGGGCTCGGGGCAGTGTGTTTAATCACTGTTGACAACTGCCTTTCCCCCCAGGACATGCTATGTTTGAGTATTTGAACAAGGGAGGGGAAGGAAAAGACACACTTTGTTCTTTTTTCTGTGTGTGTTTGTTGTCCAGTGTTGGTGGTCTGAAGTGTGTGCTGTATACGAGAAGCTGGCCACTGAGAAAAAACAACAATCCCGGTATAAATTTGGATCATTTGTGTATTTGTTTGTGGTGAGTTATGTTTGTGTGTCCGCTGCGAGTCTTTTTAATTATACTGACAGGTAACCTCTGCGTTTGAAGGGATTCTGTCCCTCTATTTTCCGTCTTCTCTGTCCGTCACTCCCCTTTCTGCCGTAAAGTCTACAGCGGCACATTCCTGTGTCACCTCAGTTTCACAAAAGGCCATTCAACCTTATAATCTAATAAACCTTCATTTTCAACTTAAAAACCCACTGTTAATGTGTCCTAATTTATTTTCCTCTGCATTTACACACTTTTAACACGTACATGAGTTTAAGCCTCTTTTACATTAAAGCGGGACTATGGAACTATTGAAAGAAAAAACACATTCTTCCTATTACAAATAAAAGGTTTAGTTCATAACCAATAAAATGGAGCATTACTCAACTCATTACACTCTGGGGTTTTGCTGATCCAGCATCACATATGGTGGCTAATCTTAGCAAATGATAACAAAGTTAGGTTTAGCTTAACTTTAGCTCTATTAATATATGTTACTGAGACATTTCATTGACTTAATAACTCTTCTCTGCATAGTTTTTACCCACCTCTGCTGGTATTTGGCGCTGCAGATAGTTTTTGTTTTATTTGTACGGGCTTCGAGATATCTGTCTCCAACTCCCCTGATATTACTAGGCCTGTTTTCTGTGCACATGGTGTCTTTGGATCCATGTTACAGAGCCTGGGGGTCCCCAGGTTTAGAGACCTGTAAACTCCTAACAGTGGTGCCTCAGTGCTTTACTAGGAACACGTCTGACCTCAGTTAACTTAACAGAAATACTGCAGAATGTTTTTGTTGAGCAAACAGGCACAAATAGACAGAACTGGTTTGCAGTGGTCGATCATTCGAATACAGCCATACATAGGAACAAGACTAACGCCCGGGTAATATTTGCCTGGTTTTCAATATGGTGGTGCATTTGGTATTCTAGCATTTTTACAACCCAGAATTGGAACAGAGGGAGAATAGAGAAAGAGAGAAAGCGACAGAGAGACAGGCTGAAAGAGTGCAAAGTGAGAGAGAGGGAGTGGGGGAGACCGAGATGGGGTGAATAAGCCATTTGTTTGTCCCTCTGCTGTCCTCCCTGGCCTTGCCTGGTGCTTGGTGCCTGGCATCCAGGGTAATTTCCTTTCATACCGACCACTGCCATCCATGCATTAGCATTTTCTGTGCAGTAAGGGCAACACTTGGTGCACGATTGTGTTTGTGTGCTTGCTTGGTTGCTTGCTCGCTACAGGCCTTATTATGCAGGGACTGGGGAAGACAGAGCGAGGGGAGCAGGGCCGAGACATCGACCTGACATCGCTGAGATCCACCATGCCAGCCAGCGGCCCTCTGCAGGTTAGTGCACCCAAAAGGACAGAGAAAACTGTGTGAAAAAGAGGGGGGAGACAGAGAGACAGAGTCAGGTAAGGCCAGAAACAGGAAGATAGTAAAAGAAAAAAAAAACAAAGAAGAGAAGAAAAGTGTGAATAGTGAAGTTGGACTATACTGCAGATACATCTGTCTTCCTGTTCAGCAGTGGCCTCTCCCACCTGTCTCTCTTCCTTTCTGCTTCCCCCTCTTTCTCAGACCCTATTCCCGTCACTCTTTCGTCTTCTTTTCTCTCGGACTGGGTTGATCTGTGACTCTGAATTGCTGCTCCTGTCTTAGATTTGCCACAGAGCTGTGGTATGTCCTGCCTATGTGAGAGCTGAGGATCAGAGGCTCTCTGGGTTAGGCTGAGTGTCTGTACACTATTCTGAGACCAAGATATGATCGCAACATCCATCAAATATCAATTAGGGCCTGGGTGAAAAGCTAATAAACTCCTCTAATGTAGTTTCAGGTCAACAGAACAGGTACTCACTAATGCCAAGAAAAGGGGGTCAAGGTAGGGCCAGTGACCTGATATATTGTGTTTGAGAAGAGGCTTTTCTAAATAGCCATTTTTCTTTCTTCATTTATAAGGGGTTTTTTTTTTTAATTTTTAAAAGAATTGAATTATTTTGAGTTGAGTTTTGGTCGACATTGTTCAAAGCAGTTTTGCACTTGTTTCTTTATTCAAATAATCTTCTGACTCATCATTCACTGCAGTTCTGGGTACGCAGAGAGGCCCCCCTAACACCACTGACCTCCCACATACACACACATACACCCTCCCTGGTGTCTGTTGCGATTCATCTTATGTATCAGTGTCAGGGCCAGCAGTGTTCCTGCCCATCAACCAGCAGGGCTATCAGTTACTGGTATATTTAGCTTCACAGTCTCCAGTGAACAAAGTGCTATTACTCAAGACAAGCTGTGTGTGTCTATGTGTGTGTGTGTGTGTGTGTGTGTACGTGTGTGTGTGTGTGTGTGTGTGTGTGTGTGTGTGTGTGTGTGTGTGTGTGTGTGTGTGTGTGTGAGAGAGAGAGAGAGATAGTCAGTGTGTATGGCTGTGAGACAGTGACAGATAAGGGGGAAAAGGTACACTCAGTGGAGCATCAACAAAATATACATAATCACGGTACTTTAAATGTGTTATAATACAGTATTTTACTTTCAAACATTCAAAAATGTTAATTAATTACAGCATGTGAAGAAATAACAGTTTTGACATTATATCAAAGTCGCTGATGTATTGTCTTGCAGTGATATCTACTAAAGTTAGCATGCTAACCAGCTAGCCCCGACCTGTTGACCTCTAGTTATACCACTTTGTACCTCAAGAGGCCAAAATATAACAATCAGTGATAAAGAAAAGAACGGATGGAAATAGAAGTAAAACAAGAGTTAGCATTGGTGTTGGTCTCCAGAAGGAGTGAAATTTGAAGCTGAACACAGCTGTTAGCGTTCACTCTGGCCACGTAGCGATAGGAAATACTTACTCCTCTAAATTGTTGTGGGTTTTTTGTGATTTTTTTCCGTGTGAAGTATTTCCACATTCACACCTTTGTGCATTAAGACAATTGCTAATTCATTGCACATTGGTCAGCCACGCAAAGACGGTAAATATGCTTTGTTGCACCCTCTTTCTAATAAGTGCTACATTGAAATCCCACACAGATCTGCCAGAATTAGGCAAACTTTCAGTGAAAACCGTCTTTATTTTTCCTGCTCAATAAATGAAGGTCATCTTTCAGTGCAGTTGTGAATTTTATCCAGGGCTGCTTCTAAAAATCTTATGTAAGCAGGATGTCAGTTTTAGTCGAAGGTTATGAATTTATGAAGCAGCAAAAATATGGTTGTTTACCTGCCTGCCAGCCAACTCCAAATTTACCAGTCATGAATGCTGGCTCTGTTCATTTGTTTACACTCAACCCAACCAAACGCACACACACACACACACACACACACACACACACACACACACACACACACACACACACACACACAGAGTCACAGAATACAGTGTACAGCATATCTGTAATAGGGATAATAAAATGTCACAGAAATGAATCTGTTAATCGCCCTAAGTGTTCGCAATGTACCCTGTTAAGTGCAAACTGTGATAACTGTAACCACAGCCAGCTGTTACAACAGCTGAAGCAGAGGCCTGATGTACATTTTAGCAGAATCAAAGCGACTACTTGATTGTAAATTATGATAAGGACCACCACAACTGCTGGCACAGCCTGATGCCTTGCACCCTCCAGCACAGATAAGCTGAGGACCTATAGCGCTGACAGCTGCTAGCTATGGCAGTAATGAGCATATCATGTGGCTCACAATGTAAATGTTTATATCCAAAGTTGCCAAATCCTCGCCACAACTATTAATTTCAACCCTGGCTGCCTCATCACGTGTCGACAGATGTGTGGAGAGAACTGTGTGATCGTTAGAAAAGTGGAAATGAGAGTATGTATGTGCACGTGTGTCTGTTTTTAAGTAGCCCAAACACGTGTTTAAGAAATCGCTCTCTCAGCAGGCTACACATCCAATGTCAACCCCAGCTCAGGCTTGTAGTATCACTACATTATGTATCTCATATGTCTTTGCCATGTTGTTTTAACAACTGCACTTACAGTTAAGATGCAACAGATGCAGTTGTGTATTATGTGTTGCAGTAAGAGCCAGAGACAAGGTGAAAAGATTTATGAAATGGATATTCTCCTTTAGAATTTCAACTATATACTATGTGGTTTTGCTTCCTCTAAACCCTCATTGCACATTAATCACTCGTTATTTCCAGCCACTGTTGATACATGTGGCTCTTTCACATATTTGTATGGTACGGTTTCCTATACTTACCACAGCCTGTCTTTCTTTGACCTTGATGGCTTCACATGAGATTGCTTCTTGCTATTCTATTCCTACTTTGATAGGTTGACAAAAACCTTTTCACCACAGGAGCTGTTCTGGAGCTATCAATTGTATCACATGCTCTTTCTGAGCAGCTGGAGTTGACCGGTTGCCTCGTGGTGAATGATTTTGTTTATAGTCACAAGTCAAGAACGAACCCTCAGTCTCATCCTTTAAGCCAAAGTGGACCAACATTTCTTAATGTGCTCAGGAAAAAAAAGAAACTTGAACATCTGTATTTGTATGACAACTGGGCAAACTTCATCTGCTGAGGAAGATCAAGTCATATGATCAGAAGCTTCAGAATGGAGTTTACTATGTGCTGATAACTGCTGAGCAAGAATGAATCTTAAGTTTCAACCGTTCTGGTGTTTCGGACTGAAAATTTCAATGTTCCAAAAACACCTGGACATCTTTGGTGGTTTGTGATGAATGACACTGAGTTGTTGGTGTCATTTCCATTTAAATCCTTAACATCTACCTACTATTGTTATTTTACTCAGTGCACCTTGATTTTTTTATTCTCAGTAAATCATTTTTTGTCTAGAAGAGATTTTAGTGATAACATTAACTTGACCTGAACAGTTTGAACTTACCCTTTTAGTCCTATTGGGATATGAGCTGTCTTTACATAATCTGGTGTCAGAAAAAACCCTTGTATGTCAAGCGGTCACAGGACTTTACATACTGTTTGATGCATTTGAATTTCTGCTTGATTTTGAATGAGTTTCACAATTTCTGAGTTTGTGACATTTTCTCAACATCCAAACATAAAACACTCTACGTAGTTTCAAATCAGGTCCAAAGGGAGGCATGTAATTTTCTGAAATTGGATTTATGAGGTTTTCATGCAGCATCTGTTTGAAGCTGCCATGATGAATCTATTTCTATGGTGTGAAGGCTTTACACCTCTAAGTCATTCTCTATGTATAGAGCACAGCAACAGGGCGTGGAGCGCTGACTCAGAATTAGTAGGAATCACACAGCCTCTCCAAGCATGGCAGTCATGTCTCAAAGACAGAGAATGACCACATTCACAGAAGAGAATGGATACTTAACTTAGCAGCTTAATCATACTTTACAAACATTTGTCTATGGACCATCGTCTGGTGTAAGTTGTCACCATTTAACATACTTTCCAACCTATAGAGGTCAGTGCTGTAGGTGATATTCTGTATTTCTTTTTATGTTAACAAATTCCATAAAAAGACTAAAACTAACAGCGCATTAGTCTCTCAATACTTTCCAACATTCCCGGGTTGTCTGTGGCACTCTGTCCCAAGCCCAACCATTCTCACTGAAGAGATGAATCTTTAAAAACAGATCACAAATATTTAATTAAATCTAAAAACGTCTGAGAGCCGTGGCTTTTGGCAAATGTTACACAAACAGGAGTAAAGAGTGGGACTACTTTCAGCTGCAGGTTTAGTGTGCTAGTAATTTATGACAGCACGACAGTTGTGAGAGCATCTCAAAATAAACTACAGTGCCCATGTTTGTGGTAGTGATGGAACATCACATCACCCAATGATGTGGCTCACTGGTTAAATATGAAGGTCTAAGTCACAGAGGAATATATAGCAGGCTTTGAATGCACAGACAATCAGCCGGCTCAGTTTATTGTTGGCTTTGGGCTTTACACCGGGTATGTTGACAATAATAATAAAGAATACAAAATATCACCTTTATAACCTTTAACAAATACAGATGATACGATGCAGCTTTTCTCCGCACGTTTATGGGAATATTCTTGAAACCCGGCTTGGGTGCTGGAGTAAAGTGAAGTGTGAGAATGGGTTTGTTATTGAGTCTCTGAGCATGTTCCTTCACCCAGAACCAACCCTTGGTGCATCCAAACAGAACACAAAGTGAATTTGGCATTGTGAAAAGACCGAGATGATTTTGCTTCAGTTTGAATCACAAATATTTCACCTTGCACAAATAACTAGAAGGAGAGAATATTATTTAATCTGGTCTCAGAGGAGCTTGAGCAGGGTTTTTTTTTTTGTCATTGTTTTTTACAATATTGGATGAAACTTTCCATGTGCATGAGGACTTCTAATCTGACTGACACATGACTGCGCAGAAATACAGCATTCTGTTCTTAGTGGCGGGGCGCGAAGCACAAAACCAAAGTTGAAATCACAGCAACCCTTCAAGCATGACAATTATATTTCAAAGACATGCAAAGTCATTTCTTGCATGTGAACAAGCCTGAACTGGCTGTGAAGCGACTTTGGCAGATGCCAGAAGGGCAGGGCCACTTCAGGGCAAGTCTCACGTCACTCACAGTAAATATACCAACAATGAAAACAGTCATACTAATGCAAAATAATACTGTAGGTCTCCATGTGTCATAACAAAAGGCGATAACTGTATTTAACTGTATTACCAGGTGTTCTTCCTATGTTCACCAGAAAAGTTTTTCTTTGTGTGGTGCTGTGTGTCCCTCCTTGGCCACCATCCTTCTCGACTCTTTCCCAGTTATCTCACCTCCTAGAATACATTGTGTGTTTGTGTGTGTGTGTGTGTGTGTGTGTGTGTGTGTGTGTGTGTGTGTGTGTGTGTGTGTGTGTGTATGTGTGTGTGTGTGTGTGTGTGTGTGTGTGTGTGTGTGTGTGTGTGTGTGTGTGTGTGTAACCCCTTCTTGGCCCCTGCATGGCAAATGCCACATTCTGAGTGTGGGTGTGAAGTGTGAAGTACGATTCCGGGAACATTCATCCGAGACCCAACTGAGCCTCATCTTTAAATGTCTGTTGTTATGTAATAGGTGTGCATGTGAAACAGAATATATGCTATTCCGATCTACAAAGTTAACTAGAAAGGTCTTTAGTGTAATGAGGGATTGGTGTGTGACAACATCGTGAATGAGAATGGTGCAATCAAAGTGTTTACAAAGGGTTTTGGTTTCACTCACCTGGAAGGGTCCGTTGCTCAAGGGTATCTCAGTGGTGGGAGTGAGGAATGAGCAGGAGGCAAATGCTACCCTTTCATTTCGCAGAGTTATCCTCCTGGTCCGAGAATCTATCCCTTGACCTTTGTGCTCGCAAGCCAGCTTGTGCCAAGTGTGAACGGCACCTGTGTGAGGTCATGTCCACACTCACACAGATAAATATCAAAACAGGGACGGCGTTTTTCATCTACATCTATTCGCGTTGGAATGGACAATCGTAAAAAATCGTAAAAATTCTTACATGTTTTCTACTTCAGCCGCCCTTCTTTGCCTCTGATCGGCAGGTACGTGCACAGGCACCGCTACACCACTGTGGGAAGGTGAATAAACCCCAAACTTATAAGAAAATATGATATTTTTTTATAAGAAAATATGATATTTTTCTATAAGAAAATATGATATTTTTTTATAAGAAAATATGATATTTTTTTATAAGAAAATATGATATTTTTCTATAAGAAAATATGATATTTTTTTATAAGAAAATATGATATTTTTTTATAAGAAAATATGATATTTTTCTATAAGAAAATATGATATTTTTTTTATAAGTTTGGGGTTTATTCACCTTCCCACAGTGGTGTAGCGGTGCCTGTGCACGTACCTGCCGATCAGAGGCAAAGAAGGGCGGCTGAAGTAGAAAACATGTAAGAATTTTTACGATTTTTTACGATTGTCCATTCCAACGCGAATAGATGTAGATGAAAAACGCCGTCCCTGTTTTGATATTTATCTGTGTGAGTGTGGACATGACCTCACACAGGTGCCGTTCACACTGTAAGTTATCCATGAGGACACAGTGTCTTTCCTGATTTTGAACTTAATACACATTTTTTTTTCTCTCCCATTTTTTAGTTTAATTTTACACGCTTCCTCCAGTTCAGTTTCTCTTTCTTCCTCATCCATTCTTTTTCATCCTCTTCTTTTTTTCTTGATTACTCTGCTCCTCTTTCCAATTTTTCTCGGTTCCTTTTTCTTCCTCTGTCCGGGGGGGAGTGTGTGTGTGTGTATGTGTGTGTGTTTTCTTTTCATTTCTGGGGGGAAATGGCAGCTGACTCAGTTCGAATGTGAAGCAGCTTTACGGGACCTGGTGCTTAATTCACTGCCATGTGCGTGTGTGTGCAGAAACGTGAAAAGACTTTTAGAAGGTATGTGTGCAAAAATAAAAAGCCAAGATGAGTGATACCAGACGAAACTTTAGATCCTACCAGATATAAACAATTAGATTATCACACACACACTCGCACACAGGCCAGTCTCTCTGTCTCCTGCTCTGTCTCTTTCACAAACCCACAATTATATTGTCACAGAGTGAAACACAGCAGATATAAAGGGCACGTATTCTCATCGCAGACACGCAAGTCTTCTGCTTTACATCTACTTGAGTAGGATTTAAAACCTTTACTCCTATGTCTTTCAACCAGTGAAAGACCCGTTCTGGACTCTGCTTGATTATATTTCTTAAGGATGTTGTTTGTCATACTGACTAAGTGAACATCCGTAAAACTTCGAGCTGGTTATTACACATAAAATAAATCACTAGCTGCAGATTTAGGCCAAGAGCGTTGTGTCACACTTTTGTTGCTCATCCACTTGTTCCAGTCGTATTTGCCAAGAAAGAACAGGAAACCCCCTTTCTAGTGCTCAGGCTCCCCTGCTGGGACACTATAACTCACAACACTATAACACAACCACATGCGCGCACACACACATTCAGATGCACATAAATCACAAATGCACACCAGACTTATAAATCCAAGTTCACTGAATGTGAATATTTTAAGGCTTTTCACAGTTTCCATGTAACTCTGTATACACACCCTTCTCATAAAAAAAAAACAAAAAATATGTAGCTGTTTAATGTTTTTTCTAAGAATTCATCAGGATTGATTTATTTTCAGAGAATTGTGTCTTGCTTATCAACTGCACATTTAATTCAGCCACATTTAAGTGCAGTGGCTTGAGGTCTGTAACCCACAGAGGTGCTGCATGTGGACTGTGCTTGGATCGTAGCCAAACACATATGGAGGCACAGCCACACACACGTATGGAAAAGCACACGCATAAAAATAGACATAAACATGCACAAAGTCTTAAAGGTATACAACGCTTTAGAGGATGCGTGCGGTAGGGGATGTGAGATCAACCCTCTCATCTTTCTCCTGGAAGATTCCTGCTCCTTTAAGAGAGACATCAAGAGTGTGAAATGATAGGAAACACAGAAAGAGACGGGATGGGAGGGGGGAGGGGGTTAACTTTAACTTGGCGTGTAGAAATAAAATTTTAAAAAAGTAACTGGAATACACACACACACACACACACACACACAGAATCTGACCTCTTGTGTTTGTTGATAAAAACGTGTTGCTATGCAGCAGGCTGAGGACCAGTATGGAAGATTTGTGTATGAGTGTGTTTATGTTAATCGAGGGGTGATCTAAAGGTAAATACAGACCTCTCTCTTCATCACTGTTTCCCCTTCCCACCAGCACGAGTGTTAGGTCATCGGATAAGACTATGTGTGTGTGTGAGTGTGTGTGTGTGTGTGTGGGACAGAACCCAGACCTGGACATTTCTGGTCAATCTTGTATGTTGGTTTATGAGCGTGTGTGTGTGTAAACTGTCCAGCTGACATATGCACAGTATATGTTTGTGAATATGTAAATATGTGGCTTGTATGGCTGCCAGCAAAGTGTGTGTGGATGTGCGTCACTGCGTGTGTGTGCCTGCACGCCTGTAGAAGTGATAGAAAAGAATACAATAGTCCCAATGAGATGATCAAGAGTGTTGTCAGTGTAATTCTTGGCTTCAGTAACGTAACAATATAAACAGCATAAAATACTTTCCAGATTGTATCTTTACTGTTTGGTCTACTCTCACAGCGCTCGTCAACCTCATTCCCAGCACATACAGAAGCTGTAGAGAAAAAATAAACTAAAAGGCCGCTGTGCGCTACCAGCGCAGCACCAAACAGCAACTAAACAACAAACACAGTGGAGTATTTTGCAACTAAAGAGCCAGATATTTCCCTGAGGAGTTGGTGGAGACCAAAACCAAGCTTAAACAACAGTGAATATTTGGATTTATAAACTCGACTCCAAATGATTGCTAATGTCGTTGCGTATATGCTGGATGTGTAAATAAGCAACTGTTTTTAGCCACAGCAACTTCAAAGATAGACTTATATGTCAGTTGTGTATGTGATTTCTTTATTCCATATTTATTTAATACAGTGAACAAGCATCACAGCAGTTCCATGCATTTAGGGATAAAGATCCATGATAGATTATTCTTTCATAGGATCAAAAGTGAGGTCAGAATGTGAAAAACTACAAATAATCATCAGGTAATTATGTCAAAAAGGCAACTTTTCCTTAAAAAAATCACAAAGTTAGTATTGTGGTCCTCTAATTGGATAATTTATTTATTGTTTTATTGTTCACATACAGTACATGGGAAGGGTAGTTTATACACTAATGGGTTAAGAATATGAAATAAGCAACCGTGTGCATGGAAGTTTGCTTATTTTTTTCTTTTATCCAGTTCAGGACATTTATAAAATTACTGAATAACATTTTCTGAAATGTTTAGACATATATGCAACATTCTTCTCTGAGCCTACAAAAATGATTTATGTTACACGTATGTTTCAATTTTACACAAATCGTGTGAGTTTAGACATAATGGTACCACTTCAAGCTTTGCGCACAAACATACAATCACTGCATTTGAGTTAATGCAACAGAATGAGGTGGCTCTCTGAGGTCATGTGTGATTGGAAGTGTGTTTAAAGGAAGAAAAAAAAAGTGGAATTAGAGCTGGAGGGATTGTGGGAAAGAAGGAGTGTGGGAGGTGGGTGAGGTTCTGTCTTACCTCATCCAGTCTCCATCGCTGATGTCCCCTGGTGCCCGTGGTGCTCATGGGACTATTGTTGGTTTCAATACAATGAGATCACGCCTAACATGAAACAATGGCACTCTGTTATTAATTGTCCTCTGTGTAAAACCATGAAGCCACCAGGTCTTAAGGGAATACACTCTGTTTCCAGTAGTGCTCAGTTAATGTGAAAATCACAGCATATTCACACCCACATTTTGCATATTTTATACCACGATTTGGAAAAGTGTTGAATGGTTTTACCTCAGTACCATACATGTTTGTGTTTTTAGGTAAAGGGCAGTGAGAAAGCTTCTGGTGTGATTGCTTTGGAGAGCAAATTGGATGGCAAAACAATCTTTGACTGTAAACTACTTAAACAAATACGTAGCTGTTTGTGTGTTTTAAAACTTCCTTCACGAACGGAAACATGAAATGTTTCCCAGCATTTATCACTCAGTCTACATCAGCTTGCTCTGTGCAAACATTCATCATATTTACCAGTCTCCCAGGACCTAAATTCATGCCCTGATTGAGCTTTTATAAACCTGTAGCACTGTGTGTGTGTGTGTGTGTGTGTGTGTGTGTGTGTGTGTGTGTGTGTGTGTGTGTGTGTGTGTGTGTGTGTGTCTGTGGCTGTTTTGCCCGTTTAAGAATATCCATCTACCCTTTGACCTCTTCAGTTAAAATAAACAGCCGTAACTCCTCTTGGACAAATGGTCCTTTACTTTCTCTCTTTCCTCTACTTTCAGAGCCACACACACACATACACTCTCACACATGCGCAGACACACACACATAGAAAGAAAATACCTGTAAATACTGTGCACAATACAGAGCAGTGTTTACAAATGTGGCAGTTAGTTTTCAAGATACTTTGTTATGGAACAAAGTGTCGGTCAATAGGAACAAAAACTGACCTGATGGCACTAAACAAAAGATCAGGGGACACTAAAATGAAAAGTAAGCATCCTTTCTTTGTAATAAATATGCATAGAACACAGTTCTTACACAGCTTTCGCTCACAAAGCTTAGCTGCTTCATCTTCAACAGTTTTTAAAATTCAGGTTCAGTGATAATTTAATGTTTTGACTTGTAATGGAAAGCAGTCTATAATGTCTGCACTGGATGGACAGATGGATGGACAGATGGATGGACAGATGTACATACTGCATTATCAACACTGCAATCAGAGCAACATGTAATTTATGATATACAGTATATAACCACATCTTTTTTACTCTTATATGATGGTTATTACTCTATTGACCCTCTGGTAGTAAATACAGTGATTAAAACTGAAAGTCATTTGATTTCAACTGACGAAAAGCATTAACTGTATATATGCACGTGAAAGCAACAAGCAGATGTGGAACTAAATGTTGAGAGGTTCGTTTCAGTGGAAAACTCCCATCATGGTGATTAAACTCTTTCATTTGCAGCGGTGATAGTACGTCACAGTCTTGTGGTTATCTGAAACCGAGGCAGCTTTGATCAGAGACGCCTTAGATCCATCCTGATCATTCCCACATTGCCACAGTGATACAAAGTCCTTGGTAACCAGGGAGCTAGGTCGTGGTTTTCCCCTGTACTTCTGTGTCTTACAGCTAACATGTACAGTTGTATAAAATTGTTGTATAAAATCTGTAGAGGAAGAATATCATCATGACTTGTATTACTATACTAAATCAACATCCCTGTCTGTCTACGTATTGTATTCACTGAAAAGGATTGCACAATCTCTCTTTCTATCTTTCTATCTTTCGCTCTCTCTCTCACACACACACACACACACACACACACACACACACACACACACACACACACACACACACACACACATACACACACCACTCCAGGCACGTTCCTATGTTTGTCTTTGACATATCTACCTACATCTTGTTATACATGACTTGCTGTGCGTGTATCAAGCACACTCTGCCTGTTGACTCACTGACGACAATAAATAATAGAAGTTTTTCTACGACGCTGATGAGACAGGTGCATGACAACAAAGTGAAGTGTACAGGTTCTGGTGTATGTATACAGAGAGAGAAGGAGACCGTGACCTTGCTGCATGGTCGGTCATGTCTGACTGGTTGAGCAGGCATCCAGTCGCATATGAATGTTGTGTGCCGTGCCTTATGCTACACCGATAGAACTTTTGGCTTCAGTAGATTTCCACTTGTCACATCTCGGGTAAATAACATGTTGGCAGGGATGGAGACTAAACCTGAAATCAAAGGGTTCCCAAGAAGTTGGGTTGGTTAGTTTCTATTATCCATTTGATAACAAAGACAATGCCATATATGTACGCAGGTTAGCTAACTCAGTAATGTAACAGATACAAATAATTTGAAACGTATTTTGACTTCTTTCAGTTTCAATTGACAATGTTGCATACATACTACTATGAAAGACAACTAGGTGACTAGATAGAGTGATTTTTAGAAATGGATCCTTTCTCAGGCTTTCTCAGTTTCAGACATCACACAAGTTGACACTGAATTTCTTTCACTCTGCAAACATGCCGTTTCTTCAGGGTGTTATCTGTTGTATTCTTCAGCAGAATTCACACACAGTTGAAAATTTGCTACACTCAGTGTTTTATTGCTTTTTTAAATTTTTTTTTCTCTTTTTTTTTCTCTGTTTCTCCGTGTTCCTTCCAGTGTCTATATCTGTCTCTTCCTCTTTAAATGGCTCTCATTTGGGATGCAGTTTCAACACAAAACAGCAGCATTCGTGGAACTCGGGAAGCGGGAATGCCCACATACACACAAACACAGAGGAAGGAAGTGTGTGTTGTGGATGGTGATGAAGGCCCGAGCCATAAAAGCCAGGAAGTCGCTGGGAGGAATGTCCTGCAGTGTCACACATGGCCGAGGCCTGAAAGCTTGTACGCCTGAGGGAGGTTTAAACTCCAAACAGCTTCGGCTTATCTGGAGAAAGAGAGAAAGACACGACAAAGAGAACCCGCGTCACGCATCCATCACGGACGCTTCTACACCTGTTCACACCACACCTGAGCACAGCAGCGTGCACTGTACAGCAGTACTGTATACAGAGTGTGTACATATTGTATACTCACGACACACACACACACACACACACACACACACACACTTTCTGCAGCAGTGTTCCCCTCCCACACTCCTCTTGTGTTATTTGTTTTGGATACAGACACTCCATTATTGTGGCAAACTGACATTTCAATTGAATGAATTATAATTACGCCAAACCACAAACTCTGTTGGGGCTGGTTGTGTAATCACGATGCTCGTGACTCTACTCTAAGGCTTAAGTGACTCATAGGATTGAGCCATTTAAGTTTGTTGCTGTTTTTAATGCTTTAATGATTTTTGTTCCCGTACTCACAGTATGCACACAGACGCACACACAGACTATGCGTATATTTATGCAAACACATGGTGGATTTTTGAAGAGATTTGTTGCGTTTCCTAATGGTTATTCTATATCCGGAGCGGTATGTGATTGAATGCATTAACTGTGGGATAAAACGGTGCTTTCCTCTCTATGCGTGTCATGCCACATGGCAAGTCATGGGCATTCAAATTTCCATCTGTTGGTGTTTTTGAAGCGAATGCCGCATGTATTTTTTTTAAGCTTGAAATGGAAATAGTTGGAAAGAGGGTGGAGACAGAGAGATGAGAGCTAATTATTTCCCACAAAATATCAAAATATGACAATCAACCACTCCGAGGCCGATTCTCCAATCACATCGCATCACAGAAAGACAGAACATACATCTATCTATGAGTACATTCAGACAACGTGTCTGTCCTTACATATGACATTATGACAGCATTTTACATCGTAGCGTGCAGAAAGTTTGAGGACCTTGAATAGATTTTTTTGTTTTTGCATATGATCCACACTACATACTTCCCTCTTCCTTCACTTTCTCTTCTTCCCTCTTCTGTTTTGTTTCCTCATGCTCACACAGCTCCTCTTCTCTTTCCCTCTCTCTCTGACGTTGGTTCTAAAATGAGTAATATGAATTGCATAGTCTTTTGTTACTGAATGATGCTTTGTTTAAATTTGGATCATGAAATACGACCCTATATTACAGTGAGATATGGTGTGTCAGGTGACCACTGTTGAGCAAACCAATATCCCACACCTTCTCTAGGGCGCATTGAATGTTACTTTTCCTTTAACTGTTAACTTGCACAACTTTAACCTTCCTGTCATGTACATTTCTATGATAGCATCACTCAATGGTCACGATGGTAGAACGCAGCACTGCAGCATTGTTGTTCAGACTACTGGAAAACGTCACTTAGAAGAATATTCCAAGCATTATTTTTTTTCGGCGAAATGTTTAACTCTCTCAAGGTCTAAACGTTGTTTCATGGAGCTTTTCAATCTGAAATGAGCCGTGTGCTGCAGCAGTGGGGTGGCACACGGTGTTCAGAGGCAACATTCCTTCAAATGGAAACCAACTACCAGCAAACATCCGCTCCCCTGAAGGGTCCTTGAGCACCCCACTGTTGACCTGTGACCTCCCGAAAGATGGTGGCAAGCAATTTACCAGCTTGATGAGAACATTGTGACATTATTATCAGATCTCATTGATTGCATGATTTGCATAAGTTTCCAACGCTCTGGGCCACAGAGTGAATACATCCATTTTATGACAGGTTAAACATCGCAGACAAAAACAAGGAATTCCAGCTATTGCTGCCATCCTCTTCCTAACAAAGAGTCTTTGACATCAGTGCGTCCACTCTCCAAACATGCCCTCCCTCTAATAAAAGCTTCAAGCCAACGCTCAACAATGATGTATATTTTTACTACTCTACAAATCATGCTCGAGGGGACCGAGGTCTTTTTACATGCCATTGTGTAAAGTACTTGTGTATTTCCTCTAGTAATTGCAGGACGGTGCGTGTGTGTGTGTGTGTGTGTGTGTGTGTGGGCATGCATCTTTGCTGCATCACTGTGAGGAAATAAGGTGATCATTATCATCTCTGTGCAGGAAAGTGGCAATCAGACCCTGAAAACAATACCAAAGAAGTTGCATCAGCTTGACATAATACATGGACAGGCCATTTCACTGCTACTCTTTTTTTTTTAAATAAACATTTATTGCATTTCTGTTCATCCTTAAAGAGGAATCGTCCCTCCTCTGTTGCTCTTCCTGAGTTTTCTTCACATTAAATTGTGGAGGGTTTTGAATTAGAGCTATATAAATTAGAAGTTTTTCATGCATGATTTATTTAGAAAAACCTGTGTGAGCAATTCTGTGAAGATAAGAAAATGCAGAATGATTGAATGAGAGAGCGACCTTTAATGTAGACGCCGATGCCACTACCGCACAGACTCTTTTTTTTTGTGTGTGTAAAGTGCAGCACTGTAGCTGTGGCATGACTGCACACGTGTGTTTGTTGGGAGATTATTACATTTGCACACAGCTATGAAATTCAAGCATGAAGAAAAGCTGCAGAGCAAAGTTGTACTGTGCATTGAAATAATTAGTGTAAATCTTCTGTCATTACAATCTCTCTCCTTGACACTAGTCGGACTGAGCTGTACGTTCAAGAGATTTAAATTTGCTGTGAAGTGGTGAGGAAACTCTGGCTGTACATACTTATCATACCTGCTTGTCATCGCCAAACTTAACTGAAGTCACCTCCTCAGAGAAAGCCCTTTAGAAACCTCTCTGTTTACGTGTGTGTTTGCGATGTTGCCATGAGAGCATGTAGTGTGTTTAAGAACACATTGGCACACACACACACTACTTGCAACACAGATATTTGTACACACATACATCTGGCAAACATTTCTTCAAGGGTATTTAGTATTCCAAATGATTCTGTAACAGTACGCAACATACGTCAAGCTCTTATGCAACAGACTCTTGTTGCATGGCTGACGTCAGAGGGCAACCAGGTGTTTATGGACTCTTCTTCACAGACACACACACACACACATACACACACACACACACACACACACACACTGAACTACTGACCTACACCTCTAGACCTGTAGCTATTGTTGTCATCTGCCTCATGCCTCTATACCACATTCATCCTGCATTGATGCTATATATAATGGTATTAATGTTGAGGATGTCATACTTTGTACATCCACCCAGCTGTTCACTGAGGTTATAACAAACCAGAATTATCCTTCAATACTTGAGTACGGGAAACCAGCGATAAAGCAAAAGTCATAGCTTTTCTTTTGTCTGAGCATCAGTGTGGCAGCAGAGCAATAAGACCTTTTTAATAGTATGTTTGTAAACCCCTGTCAGTTAGAAATCCGACTTTGTTAGGTTTCCGTAGGGAGGGTGCCCCTGCAGGGCTGGAGGGGCCAGCTGGCTGAGTCATTGATATGGGAAACTCTGTTACACCATGTGATTATGGTCAGGAATGCAGAGAGCCAACTGATATTAGATCACTGCCACTCTTTCTCTCTTTCTACTCCCAGATGGCAGATGGAAGACCAAATGCATGCGCGCGCACACACACACGCACACACACACACACACTCCTGTGGTCAAATGTAGCAGTTAGGTTAGAGTGCTGTGGAGTCCTCTGTATGCTTTCTTGTGTTACATAGACACATGCTGTGCGCACCTTTACCTTTACATACTGCATACGTATGTGTTCTGTTCAATCACAACTCAAAGTCTTCTCACTATTTTCTGTGCTAGTGGGTGTCGCTGTGGCTCTGTGTGTGGGCGAGACCATTGGGGTTGAGAGATCAGAGGTCAAAGGTGTGGGTTGTTGATTTTCCCAGTATTCTATCTCTTACACACACACACACACACACACACACACACACACACACACACACACACACACACACACTCATAATGTCATTGATTGATTTTTTTCCCCCCAATTATTTGTTACAGTCATACATTTGACCCAAACCTGCTTTATCACATTAAAAACACACACACATTTATACTTTTATACTTGTGAGGACCCTTGTTGACATAACGTATTCCCTTACATGTAACCTCAAGGTCTAAAACTTTAACTGAGCCTCACAAAGTGTGCACACAAAGATAGATCTCTGCATACATCCTGCCAAGCAATTAGCACGGCGTCCATCCTGCTGTGTAACAGCTCGTCTTTGATCACCACAGAGGAAGGAGAGGTTGAGAGGATCAGCAGATAAGCAGATGAACAACAGAAACACAAAACAGAAAATAGTGAAGCAGTTAAAGATGAGAATCAGAATCAATTGAATGCAGACATTAAATGATTTTATCGTGCACATCCAGTTTAAATTGCAATATCAACATGACATCAATAATAATAATAATAAAAATACTATCTGGATTTTTTTAAGTACATCCTTCGAGGAATATTTTGGCAGTAGAGTAGAGAATATAATTTTAACTAAGCCAACATTATTTTTTGATTAAAAAAACCTGGTGTTGAAAGTATTATAATCATTATATTTAATTAGATTTCAATGCATGAAACTGTCATTAGTGGACTCAAGAAGAAAGACATGATTAAATGTAAATAGAGGAGAAAACAGCAAGAAGGAAAGCATCCAAAAGGAGGAAGAGGATTTATCCGGAGTGTTAAAATGACATGTGTGTTCACTCAGGCGTGGCATAAAGGACACAGTGTGGAACAGGTTTGTGGGGGAGAGTTGCAATAAAGTAACAGTCTGATGATTGTGTTTCCAACTGTACTGTAAAGGAGAGCATTATCCCCATTGGATTTTAATACATAAAAACAACACACACACTAGCACACACACATGCCACATTGTTTTCTCATGCCAGTTTTACTAATTACAGGCCAGTCAGTAGGATGATAGTCGGCCATGGGGCAAAGGTCAAGAGTCAGTTGCTCTTAAGTTGTGAACCTACTGCATGTGTGTGAGTGAGAAAGGGGGTCAGAAATAGTGTGTGTGTGTGTGTGTGTGTGTGTGTGTGTGTGTGTGTGTGTGTGTGTGTGTGTGTGTGTGTGTGTAGATAACAGCCTCTTCCGTGTTTTTCAATGTCAAAGTTCACCTAATAAGTTTCATGGCTCTAGTTCAGTTTGTGTGTGTGGTTGTGTGCATTTGTTGAATTTTGTGCTCCGTTTGTTTGTTTCCAAACATAATGAGTCTATTCACTGACATGCCCACCATCCCCAGCCATCATCAGCACACATATACAGACAAACAAATAACCTGAAACGCAGCATTTCACATGCTGAATGTGTCCCCCAACACAAACAAACAGAAATATGTCAAGAGGTGATGTTTGAAGGCGCTCAGTGGTTAACTGAATCCTTGCTGTTTTCAGCTTTGAAAGTGGAAAAAAAATTTTCCACTGTTCAGCCTGAAATGTGCATTTTGAAAAAAGTTTTATACATCATGACATTATAAAGTTGACATGGCGAACTTAGCAAGCAGTTGCTGATTCACACATTCAGATACAGAGCGACGTTAGCATTCATTTGCTATGACTGAGAAGCTTCACATGAAAAATGTTCTCTTAGTTTTAAGCAAAAACTGAGGCATGTTTACAGCCATAATCATTCGAGGAAGTTGTAACTGTAGACAGTGTTCTGCTGCCAGAAAGCCAGCAAGAGAAAACACAATTCATCTCTTTGTCGCTGCCTCTCTTCCTCCATTCATGCTGACTCTTCTTTGTGTCACTAACTGTTTCTCCTCATCTGCTTTTCTACTTTCTACCTACTCCCTCACACTCTATGGATAACACATAAAAACCAAACAGAAAGATGATGCCTTCAGGCAGAGAGAGCCGTGGAAAAATGCAGGAGAAAAAAAACAACAAAAATAGGCAAATATGCAAGCACTGAGAGAAATAGACAGACGATGGAGAGACAGACAGTTCAAATAAGATACTGCAAGAAAACCAGAGCTCCACTCCTGGTTGGGCTTCCCCTCCCATTGGTTATTATAGGGGCCAATAGGAGTCCAGGGGAGGAGCACTTCCTGTGAGATCGAGGGGGGCCTCCAATGTGGTCTAGTGTGTGTGTGTGTGTGTGTGCGTGTGTGTGTGTGTGCGTGTGTGTGTGTGTGTGTGCAGTCAGAAGTGTAAACATACAGTTATGCAAGCATAAATTTGTATATATTGTTGGCACAAATGTGCCTTGTATGTGTCTAAACAGGTACACACTAAGTTTGTGTTTTGTGTGTGTGTGTGTGTGTGTGTGGTGTGTGTGTGTGTGTGTGTGTGTGTGTGCATGCATGCATGTATGTGTACATTATGTGATGTGGCCTTGTGCCCACAGCTGTGGATGAGTGAATTTCAGGAATTGGGGTTTTACAAGGCTTCTGGATCTCCACCGAGAATTTACTATATAAATACCATAGATCCACAAAAACCAGTAGGAAAAAAGATACCCTCTGTGTAGAGAAGTGCATTTTACTTACTCAGCTCAGTAATAGCGATGGAAATGTCAGCCTGTTAGTCAGTCCACCACTTTGGTGCAGACTATCTCAACAGTTTTTAGATGAAATTTTATACAGATATTCATGATCCCCTGATTTTTCTCTCTTAGTTTTACCATGAGGTTGACATTTTTGGCTTTCAGCGAAATATCTCCACAAATATTGCCATGAAATGTTGTACAGACATTCATTTTACATTTTCCTTAAATTTTCATCTCATGCCATCATCGCTGCCATGGCTGTAGACTCTCAGTCAGTTTAAACTGCATGGCCAATGTGTACATGTTAAATACTGTACACGTATTAAACCGACATAGACCAGTGAAAAGTGTGTGATACTTGTAATATAACAACACATTAATGGCTTAAACCATAAAGTAGTTCCTGTTAAGTGATATGCATTTTTTTGATCACGTGATTTTCAGTAGGGAGTCTGACACGATAAATGTTTTTCAAGCTGATGCGTGATGTTTGAATGATGAATATCATTGTCTCGATAGCAGGTCACATAATGTTCATTATTCACACCAAACCCATGATGCACAACTATACACATAAATTCTTTGCATGTGCTGTGTAGCTAAAATAATACCGGCTGTATCCTCTTTTATTCTACATGGAAATTTCTGACCTAGTGCAGGTATTATTTCACCTTCCAGGAACACCTTAGCATACATTACTACATTTGAGTGTGGAGACATACCAATAACAGCTGGATCATTTTTTTAAGAGATAAGGGATGAAAATACATTTGTATGGTAGTTGTATACACTATTGCTAAGTATCAGTCCACAGAAAGAAACTTGCAAAATGTTGGAGACCAATATCCTGTATTTTTTAAAATAAAAGGTAGTTTGTGAATGATTAGAAAAAAAGCATCTTTTTATTGATGCCTAAGAAAATGAGGAGGAACCATTTTCTCATCTGTGCTGTTGAGCCAAGTCGTCAGATGTTCATGATGGAGCTGCCCTGTGGCCGCCTGGTTGTAATTCACAGCTTCTGAGGGTAAATGTGTGTAACCCTGCTGACCTGTGACCACTTCTCCAGGCTGCAGCTGTAAATAAGGATCTGTGGTTCCTCTACCTGCCCGGTGAAACAAACGGTAAAAGAATAGTTTATCGGCATATGTGGATACATCAAAATAAACTTAGATTAAGTGCAGTAAAAGCACAGTTGGTACATTTAGAGAGACATTACACTAAGTGAACACACATGGGCCGTAAAATTGTATGTAGGCCATTCCAATGTTTTGGTTGTGGTGTGTGTGTAGGTGTGTGTGTGTGTGTGTGTGTGTGTGTGTGTGTGTAGGTGTGTGTGTGTGTGTAGGTGTGTGTGTGTGTGTGTGTGTGTGTGTGTGTGTGTGTGTGTGTGTGTGTGTGTGTGTATGTTTTGGCGGCATGCCCAAGGCTGATGTTGATAAAGTGTGACCACATGAGTCCCCAAAGGATAAAAGATGGAAACGGGCCAGTATATATACATACTCTTTCTCTCACTCTCTCCCTGTGTCTCTATATCTGATGCTGCCTTCTTTTTTCTTCACCTCCCTCTCTGTCTTTCCTCCTCTTTTCACCCTCTTTCTCTTTTTTTCCCTAACCAGCTCTCTCTCTTTCTCTCACACACTCGGAAAAACAAGAGCCCGTGGTACATGTGTTCATAGTGTTTTGACGCTCTTGCAGTTCTGGGAATTGCTTCATACTTTCTTGGAGATTAACCCAGTCTGGATCAAACTGTACTCTTACATTCGCAGTATGGGGGATGAAATCAAGTTTTCCAGCACAAAATGATATCACATGTGTACTAGCTTGATGGCATCAGAACAGGTAACTTGTCACGGAAAGATGATTACTTAAATTTCAAATTACACCCTGTGATTGGTAAACTGCAAGGTGCACGTTATTCAAAAATACCGAAAATAAAAAAAACATACTTTTCCCCTCATGCAAAGGATCAGTTTGCTTTGGTTTTGGTTTGTGGCACCCAAAGAGTCCAAAAGTTACATTTGAAAATGTCAGCATCGACATCTTATTCCAGAAACCATGGCCCAGTTATGATAAGCCACAGACCTCTTATGAACACTGTCAGTTAAAGCTATTTGTTACAAAACTGCACCTGCCAACTCGCTGTCTCCACGCAGAACGAGGTGTGCCAGTGCTCGCGGGTGAGAGGGAAGTGGATGTAAACACACTGACCGAGTTGCACTGGGTGTTTTGCGGTGCTATTGGTTCTTGCCGCTGGTGAACTTCATAGGAATTGGAAAGAGTTAGCATTGCCAGACTGCAAGGAAGAAACCAAGGAACATGATCTCAGCCAGCAAGAACGCTGTGTTGACATCCACCACAGTGTCACAATGTGCATGTGTGCCCTGTCCACGAGTACTGAAGTGCAGAGATTGCAACTGAAAACGTAGCTACAAAGGGTTCAACATGCTTCAAATGTATGTTGTATGAAGCGCCTTGGCTTGACTTGCTGAAACGACTGATGCTGTTGTTCTTCTTTGGACAGTCTCTGTCAGAGAGATGCAGGGGGAGGGGTTGCTTAAGATGCAATTCAGTTCTTCAACTATATTTTACATTATTCTGATGGCTTAGGTTTTATTTGTAGATACTGTAAATAACACAAATGCGGTGAAAAATGGTGCAGTCTGTATCTCCTGTGCAGTATATATATGTGGTACCACCACTGGAGGGCACCAAAGGCATCAGGGTACAAAAGGTAAACTAATGTGCAAACAGGCTTTTCAGAAGTGATGAGCTTCTGCCAAAAAAGTTACTTCTTGAATTTTTTTTCCTTTTTCTTTTTTTTTTTGCGAGGTGACTGAAAATGGTAATTGCAAGTAGTGTGGAAAAATGGTAGTACCAACCATCACCATCATAATAACCATGTTCACTTCACACGTATGCATTGTGGCTGATCTGACACGCATAGTTCAGGCTGTTTTGGTGTAAAAATTCATTCATTCATTCACAGGTAGTTTTTAGGATGCTACTTCTTAAAGACTGTTTTTTATCAGAACAAAGCACTGCTTGTTATTGTTATAGTTTCAGGTTATTTAATTGCCCATACTGAGACACCAGAACATTTACAATGTTAATGTTCTTTTTTTTTCTGGGGCAGCAAAGCACATTACAGCACAGTGAGGTCATGAAGTACAATGGGTCCCTAGAGTGCCCATGATTGACTTTCTATATGTCTTCCTTAAGCACGTCTGTTTCTGTGCAGCTGAAAGAAAAACAGACTGCACTGATTGAAACTGCACTGACACAGCCCGGAGTAAAATGATCCATTTGTGGACAGAAAACTTTAATCTATGGCTCAGTGTTAATAAATCCAATATGTGCATCTGCAGTCCACACACTGGAGCAGGACAGTAATTATATCTATAAATTTTAGTTCCTGACATGAGTTGTAAGAGTTTTAAGGTTTTATGTAATGATGTTTAATGTTTTCTCTGCACACGCATGCACACACACACACACACACACACACACACACACACACACACACACACCACACACACACACACACACACACATACACACACACACACACACACACACAAACAAGAAAAAAAACAGTCATATCTGCCTTTGCTATTCACCTGCTTCTCTATCAAAATAGGAATATTTCAAAACACACACACATACACACATACACACAGTCAATATCTGAAACCCTCATGTGCAAGAAAGTGCAAATCTTTATCACTCTAAAAACAACTACTTCCAAATGAGCTGCAGTTTGTGCGCTCGTGACAAATGACCCACGAGAGAAAAAAATGGGAATTTTCTGTTTGCAAACAGCCAAAATTGGAGAAACACTTATCTCATTTTGGCTCGACTGGAATATTGCAGACACTAAATTTGGTGTGACGAGAAACCAGCTTTGTGTGGATGGAACTTGAAAGCAGGGGACCAGGGTTCATATACTACAGACGCCTTGAACAGCCATGGCTGTCCACTTTTTATTTCCCCAGTTCATAATTTCATTATCTTGATATGTCGTTATCTCAGGATAAAACCAACTAACAAAAGAGAAAAGAATCAGCTGATAATGTTGAAAGGTTTGGTTTGCTTCTACACATTTATGGTTAAATGTGCTTTTTGCTGTTTGCTAATACTTATAATTCTGATGTTGGCTATAGATGTGGTTGATTTTACCTTGAGAGAGGGGGGTGCTTTTATTTTATTACCTTTAACCGGGAGTTTATACAGCATTCTTTGTGTACTGATGTGGTTACTGTCCACAATGTGAAAATTCTCCTTGGCATCAACACTCACTGCATAAATGAACAGGGTAGGGAGGGTAGAAGCTTTACGGATCACTTGAGATCTGAAATCTCTCTCTTTCTCTTTCTCAGGGAGGTTCAGCCTCTAATCTGAACATGAACCTGTATGCCACCAAGAAGACAGCAGCTGAGGGCATGTTGGACATCGCTCTGTTCCTGGCTAACATCACACACATGAAGACTGTCATCGAACAGGGAGCTGGATACAGGTACAGTGTGTGTGTGTGTTTGTGAGAGAGAGAGGTCAGGAAATAGACAAAACTGTTAAATTTACTATCTAAAGAATATTTTTAATTGTTTGCAAAGCTCTACAGCAAAAGTACAAATAGCTTTTTTAAAAAGGAGAACATGAAAATGAATGAATATTCACCGAAACTGTTCTCTATGTAATTTTCAAATGATTTTGGTGAGTTTTTCAGTAAGTTTAATTAGTTTTCAACTGCCATTTGGCTTTTTAATAATCGCATTTACTGCTGCCTCAAATGACATTTCCTGAATGTAATTTTTCTTCTTTATCCTCAGGTACTACGTCGCTGTTCTGACGCTCATTTCCTTCTCCCTGGCTCTTCAGATAGTGGCTGGAATCCTGATCATCATCATCGGTGAGCATTACAAAATTAGCCTCCTTTGGTTCAGAAATCCATCCTCCATGTTTTTAACCAATCATATTAATACACTAATTCACTGACAAGGTGATTTGTTGTGAAAATACCACCAGTCAAAAAAACAGTCACTTTAGGTATAAAATCTCCAAGTCACCAAATATATTTCCTGTGCAACACAAAAACACAACTACAAAAAGATAATGCATTCATCTTTTGTGTAGTATCTCGTTATTGTTATTTTTGGTACGTGTGTGTACATGTGTGTTGCAGCCCGGCGAGACGTCAGCGAAGAGGTCAACCAGAAGCGCCTGGACAGCATGAACAACATCACAACCATCCTCGTCTTCCTCATCTTCGTAACCAACATCTTCATCTCTGTCTTTGGGATGGAGCGCACCGGCCTGTTTCCCAGGATGCATTTCTGACTCTCCGACGTAGGGAGTGATTTTAATATGTAAATCTTTTTGTAAAGTAGGGAAAGATTCTCACACACACGCACACACGAGCACACTCACATACAAACAGCAGTGTGACTTATTGTTCTACTCACAGTACTAATCTGCTACAGTATTACTCTACTCTGATATCTTTTTTGATTTAATTCAGTATGAATGGACTGGGCCAAGGACCAACTAGATGTGTGTGTGTGTGTCTCTGTATGTTTCTGTGTGTGTGCGTGTGTTCTTGTTGTCTCTGCGTGTAATGTGTAATGCATGTATGCATTATCCATGTGTTTGTGCGTGTGTGTGTGTGTGTGTGTGTGTGTGTGTGTGTGTGTGCTTGTGTGTGGTGTGTGTAGCTCGTTTTGAGCTCACCCTCCTCCCTTCTTGTCAGCGATGTTTAAACTTCCTGAACAATCTGATTACCGGCATCATCTTCCTCACCCTCATCATCAACATCATCAAAGCCGCCTTTGGCACACAGCGCAGCTGCTTGCTGCGATGGATGTTTCAGCGTTTCATTCTATGAGACACACTTAGCAGACAAATTCACACACTGTATGTGCATTTATAAACATAAAATCAGCATAAAAATAGCATGATTGATACCAGTAAAGTCTGTATAATAAATATGAAGCTGGAATAGCTTAGCTTAGCACAAAGACCAGAAATAAGGAGAAGCTATTAGCCTGCTCTGTCTATGGGTAACAAAATCTGCCTGCCAACAGCTCACTAATTTACAGAGATGAAGGTGAGTGTGCAGTTTTTGTGCTAAGTTAAGCTAACTGGCTTCTGATTTCCTGTCTAACCCTCAACAACAAAGCAAATGAGCATATTACTCCTTTAAGAAACATTGGCCACTAGATATTAGCTGCATGAGAAATCCACTTGTATTGAAGCACATGTGAAAACCTTCAACTTTTCTCTTTTTTCTTCAGCAATCACAGAGGCGTGACTTCACCATTGCACTGCCCGAAGCTAATTTGCATCTGTTGGCATCCACTTATTTCCTTGCATTGACTTTATATGTGCAGCATCTAAAACTCGTTCAGTCAGAAAACACCTTTAATGAGGGCGTTTGCTTTTTGGCATCGCCTTCGATAAGTATAAGTTACAAAACAGATGCCATGTTTACAAGAACATTTTACAAGAGTCTACAGGATCTTTTCAGTGTATCTAAAGTCTGTGAATCTAAAATCAGCATTCAATTCTATTTGTTGAGGGAGGAGATTCAATTTCTCATGTTGAATTTATTTAATACGAATGAACCAGCAACTTTGTCACCATACATCCGGTCAAAATGTCACATAAATAACGCAGAGGCTGGAGGCCGTTTGTATGGGTGCATTGCTGTATGTTTGTTGGAATGGGGTATATTGTGAGTGTTTAATGTGTGTTTGTGCATGTGAGTATGTATGTATCAACTATATGTGTGTGTGTGTGTGTGTGTGTGTGTGTGTGCGTGTGTGTGGGTTGGTGTGTTTGAAATATGTGTGTTTGTGTGTGTATGTGTATGTGTGTGTCGCAGCCCGCAGGGACCTGAACGTGGTGTCCAATCAGAAACGACTCGACTACCTGAACAACCTCGCCACAGGCGTCATCTTCGTCACCACGGTGATTAACTTCTTCATCAGCTTCTTCGGATCCAAGAGGACTGGCTTCTTCCGCTGGCTGCTGGCTCGACTCCACTTCTGACACACACTTACACAAAACCCATATTTACTCACATATCAAACACATTTACACACACACATGCAGACACACACCCACACACTCTTTCCACAAGTATTTCATCTGTGCACTTGTTGATTCAATGTTGAAAATTAGCTTGTGCACTTGTAATTTGAACACAGCTGAGACACAAGTCACATATGTTCAAACATCACATCTTATTTATTATTCAGGTGTTGTTTAAATGCTGATTTCAGGCTGTAATTCAACTAAAATATCTTCACTTTAACCCACTGAACATCTATTCTATATGTATTATCTTATTTGCTGCAATAATATGCTTGAATTTTCATTTCTAAAATTGTGCATGTGCTCCGCTCCATTGTGTATGTTTCAAACTTGTGTTTCTACTTTATTTGGTGGTCAGTAATGGAAACATTGAGAAAACTTGATGTAAACATTAATGCCTTATGTTATTTATTCTCAAAACTTGTTTCACAAAGAATGATTTTTAAGATTCAATCTCAGACAGAAACCAGGGTAACAGAAATAAGAGACATACGTACACATTGTTCGTCAGAAAGCTGAATAAATGTAGTGATTAAACAAAAGCCTGTGCTTTGCTTATTGTGGTTTTTGTTGAGGATTGGTGGATTGGTGACTGTGACTGGTCAGCTGGAGTGAAAATAATGCAACATAAAACTAGTATGGACAAGAAGCGGATCTAATTTCAGAAGTTATATTGTGTGCTGTCATTGAATATAAGTTTAAAAGAGAGGAGTAAGTTGTCAGGGGAATTTGGTGCTTCCTAGTCATAACAGAAATCTCTCTTAGTGTGTCAGCACCAAGTGTGGTTTGAACCCTTTCTTTCTCTACTATGTATTTGTGTGTGCGCGTGTGCGTGTGCGTGTGCGTGTGCGTGTGCGTGTATGTGTGTGTCTCACAGGACGCCGGGATCTGAATAACTCCGCTCTCCAGAAACGACTGGACTACCTGAACAACGTAACGACCATCATAGTCTTCATCACCACAGTACTCAACTTCTTCATCAGTACTTTCGGCATGCAGCGCACTGGACACTTTCCATGGCTTATGATGCGTATTCACTGATCCACACAAACACACAGACACACACACACAGGCACACACACACACACACACACACACACACACACACACTCACACACACACACACCCTGCTGACTATTGCACATTTAGATTGAACTACAAATCACACTTACAATAGCTCATAACATGTATAGAAACATGCAGATGACATTGCCTTTATTTTTGGTCTTTTGATGTGTAACTTAACAATACTCACAGGTTTTTAACAGAGTTGTTGTATGTGTCTTACATTTAAATTCTATTTTTTGGGGAAAAAATTACTTCATAGCCTACTCAGCAAATGCTTTTCTTCACTGAGGACTGTTGGACTCTAACTCTGGCAGAGCAACACAAGCCTCAATTCTCTCTAAATGTTTGTCAAAGCACTGAAATAAAAATGTGTTAAAATGATTTTTTTTCTCATTGTTTTACACAGGCTATTTAAAGTACACATACAGTGTTTTAATTTGACTGAGACAGACAACTTCTGCTATGCTATATGCCCTTTTTGTTTTACCTTTTTCTTTTAGCTAATAGGGCCATCTAGTGAAGGAGGTCAGGATAACAAACACTTCCCTCAGCCTTACCTAATAACTGCTCACACCAGTAAACAGAAATCAACAAATAAAATAAAAAAAAACAAAAAGCATGAATTTTTGTCATCATTCTGAATATTCTTCATAAGTCATATGAAGAATGTCTCTTCGCAGGTTTAAAGGTCAAACTCATTTATCATTTTAGATTATTTTAACACAGCACTGACTCCATGTTGGCTAATATGACGGAAAATAAAGAAAAACTACAGAGATGTATGTATCAGACAATAAAATGTTGTAAACTATTTCAGACTGAACGCCATGGTCACTCGGTATTGAAAAGTGATGAGGATAACTGGTTAGCATGCTAACTTCAGTAGAAAGAAGGAAGTGATAGAAACAGAAGCAAAACAAATGGGTTGCTTTCCACTGCTGGAGACAGCTCTTAGCGGGTAAAGCATTGAAGTATGATGCTGAACTGGCAACATTTTCTTCTACTGGTATGTCAACAACTGTTAATGCTAATGTTGGCTATGTAGCAATAGCAAAGCTTGTAGCTTTAATTGCTTTAAGTTAGGAAATTGTTGAGGTTTTCCAGATTACAAGAAGCATTATTGCTGTTTTATTTCTGAATTAGGAATACAGTTTTGTTGTTTTCTTTCATTTGCAATACCTCATGTAGAAATGAAGCTTGAGTTACCAGATGGTTTTTTGTACTTTTTTTGTGATAAACAGAATTTCTAAAGGATTTCAAAGAATATAGTAATACCACAACAGACAAACTGTAAAATTAAATAAAATATAAAGCCCCAACAGTAAAGATACTGTCCAAAAATGTAGTTGTATGTATCTGAAAAATATGTAGTCCACATATTGTTTACAAAGAACTTCTTCTTTTGTTAAAGTTAAAAATGAATGATCCATGCAGGAAAAGATTCACAATAGCAGTCTGAGGGGAGGGAGCAAGGCTGCCGAAGTCAGTTTTAGTTAAGTTTTTCCAGGAAGAGGAGGAGTGGGTGAAGTGAGTGATCACGTGCCAGTCTGGTGAAATGAATCTAGCCTACTTAAGGGAAACTTTTTCACAGACAACACAGACATCACAGCAGGTAAAGTTCATCAGTTTTTTTGATCTTCCTGAATTAAGATAGCCTATTTCTTATTCACCTGTTGGGTATACTATTATCTTTACAAATGCTATCAGTTCCAATAAGTTTGTGTAAATGAGAATTTATAATGATTAGGTCACCATAGTTTACTTTCACAGACCCAATGTTTAACTAACTTTAGGCTGTGTTTTATAGTGTCAAGTACTATGATACATGTCCTGTATTTAATCACAGATTTAAAGTAGACTAATTACAAGCTGATTTTATTTGAAATATTTATATTATAAGCATATAAGATGTTTGCTGTTGATGCTGTTTTCTACAAGTTTCAGGGAAGGACATAATCAGTGGCGCATAGCCAGCATACCTCACTAAGGTGTGTTAGTCAAGTCTATTTATACACTTTGAAATTCTTTTCTCTTAATGTCAGAGGAACGATAGATCCTAAAATACTTTTATAAATCATCACACTGACATTCTGCATTGTCGTGAACTGCCAATTAGGTCTAATTGAGTGCAGCAATTTCAGTTGGTAAGTTTCCACAGGAAATTTTCTGTATCACTGTTTTAATCAGTGGTATACCTAAGAGATGAAAGGTAACACATAGTTAGTTAAAGATGGGCACTCTGGTGGGCAAGAGGTTAAGTTCATGGATCTTTGTTGCATGTCAACCCTAATCCGTCAGTCTTCATCAAATCATCTCCTCTTATCTAGACATGGCCTCAGCCAGCAGCCTCCCATGTGAAGAACAGTCTCTGTGTTCTATCTGTCTGGATGGGTTCACTCAGCCTGTCACTACTCCATGTGGACACAACTACTGCAAGGCTTGTATCACAGGGTACTGGGACAGCAGTGACCTGATACAGTGCCCCCTCTGTAAGAAGAAGTTCCGCAGAAGACCACAGCTTCAGGTCAACACAGAGTTCAGAGATATGGTGGAGTGTTTCAACAACATGAGGGTGAGGAGTGAAGATCAAATACTTGCAAAACCAGGGGAGGTTCCCTGTGACATCTGCCTTGAGCTGAAGCTCAAAGCCCAGAAGACGTGCGTGGTGTGTTTGGCCTCATACTGCCAGTCTCACCTGGAGCCTCATCACAGAGTCACAACCTTTAAGAAGCACAAGCTGATTGACCCTGTGTCAAACCTGGAGGACAGGGTGTGTAAGAGGCATGGCAAGATGTTCGAGCTCTTCTGTCACACAGACCAGATGTGTGTTTGTTTCATGTGCTTGAAAGACAACCATGTGATGCATGAAGCCATCCCGTTAGAGAATGTGTTTCGAGACAGGAAAGCCCAGCTGGAGGATGTGACGTCCGAAATTAAAATGATGGAAGACACAAAAACCAGGAGTATTGAGGAAATCAAACACTCTGTTGAACAGAGGAAGAAATACTTGGATAAAGAGATAGCAGATATTGATGAGGTTTTTGCTGCTCTGGTGGCCTCTCTGCAAAGAAGTCAGTTCGAGCTGATTGGCCTGATCCAGGAGAAGCAGAGAGCAGCAGAGAAGCAGGCTGAAGACCATGTGACACAACTGGAGCAAGAGCTCAATGAGTTGCGGAGGAGAAGATCCAAAATGGAGAAACTCTTACAAACAGAGGATGACATCCACCTCCTGCAGAGCTGGTCATCCCTTTATGTCCCTGAACTACACAAGGACCTGTTCCACCCCCTGTCCCACTTCGCACCTCCATTTACACACAATCTCTCTGACAGCAGTCAACAGAGTCATGTGGGAATGGTTAAAAAAACTGTGGCTCAGATGGAAAAGACACTCAGTAATGAGATGGAGATGTTAATTCATGAGGTTAGGTTGTCTGATGGCTGTGAGAGAGCTGAACAGCCTGATGCAGCAGCAATAACAGATGAATTTATTACAGAAGTGTGGAATCCACCGCAGGACGAGCTGATGATGATCCAGCAGTGTTATGCAGTGGATGTGACTCTGGACGTCTACGCAGCCGATTCCAAACTCATGGTGTCTGAGAATGGGAAGGAAGTGAGATTACAGCAAAGCCGACTGAGGACGTTTTTTAAAGGTTTATTTAGGGAAGGATATCAAGGTATTCCTGTAGTCTTTGGGAAAGATGGTTATTCCTCAGGTAGGTTCTACTATGAGGTTCGGGTCAGTGGGAGCACAGGTTGTATGTTAACAGTGGTCAAAGAGTCCTTAAAATATGAGATGACCCCCGACATTGACAAGGTGGGCTGGAAACTTATTGGACACAGTTTAGGTGATGACTTTTGTGTTCATACTGGTAACTCTGGTCCCCTGTTCGTGAGGCAAAGACTCCAGACAGTTGGTGTATTTGTCGATTATGAGAAGGGAGAGGTCTCCTTCTATGACGTGGACACCAGGACTCTGATCTACTCTTACACAGGATGTGCCTTCACTGAGACCGTACCAGCAGCGAAAGCCTTTCTCTACTCTATGGCTGGCTTTCCCCTCAGTGGCAGACCAAAGCTTTACCCTGTTTTTAGTATTTTTGGAGAGGACCCCAACAACGTACTCGTAATCACTCCTGTAGGTCGTGCAACTTAAAGTGCCACATACATCAAAGGAAACCAATGCGTAACTTCTACTGAAACTGTTGTTTCTCCTCTCAGATCATTTAGTCACACATCAGCTCTGTTTGTTAGTAATGGGGCATATACATTAATGGATTTTATAGAATTGTGTTTCTTGCAGCACAGACCAGTTAACAGGAAATAGTAGAATATACTGTATATATAGTATATCAGAAAAACTTCCCTGCAGGGAAGAGGGAAAGTAAAGCAGTAAATAAGTAAAACAAAAAAAAACTACTATATTATAGTTATAATAATAAATACAATGTGCAATGTGTGAGGTAAAATCAACAGGCCTCTCCTGTCTCCTCCGTTTTAACTAAACAAAGCAGGTAAGATCACTTATTTGGCAGTTGGTGATGAGGTTCATTTGCAGTCTGTAAGAAAGGTACAAGATAAGTCATACACGGTACATACATATTGCAATACTCATATTTGACCACAATGTGGCACCATTGTTTAACCAACACTCTGGTCTGTTGTCTCATGGCTTACATTGTCCGTGGGGATGCACCAAATTTCCAGTTTGCTGAACATCCACTTTGTACTCAACTCATGCTTTAGTTTCAATAATCTTGTTTGTCAGTTATTTCTTTGAATTTTGAGCAGTGTGTTTAAAATGTTAACTGGGACATTGTACTTTCATAGACATTATTTTATGTTTTGATCACTTCATGTGGAAACCTTTAACTTCAGGGTCCATAATTCACTCATCTCTTTAATGTTATCTTTTGTTGTATACTAAGACATCCACCTGGCGTGCTTGGCCAAAACATATCTGATAAATAAAGTTCAAAACCAAGTGTTTGTTGTTTAAGTGATATGTATTTTTTTGCTTAATAAATTGCATACCTCAAAAATTGGCCCAAAATCTTATTTTTGTGTTCCCTGAGCATGAAACCCCCGTGTCTCATGTATCAAGAGATTCATAAGACTTAATGTTCCTATACCTTTAAGCCTAGCTTTATCAATATGCTTGATAGAATTATGTTTGATTAGTGATAGCACTTTTCAATACAGTGTTACAAATCTTCACAATATTAAAACACATGAAAGCCACTGGCAACTAAAAGAACCAGTGAAAGTTCTCACTGATGGAGTTAGTGGAGGTTTCAGAAGAGAGCGCTGGTCCACCACTCCTGATGTGTTTCTCTCAAGGGGAACTTTAGCCAGCAAACTATTTATACCTCAGCTGTCTGACTGACTGGCGCCCAGGGAACTGGGCCACTGTGTGTGTGTGTGTGTGTGTGTGTGTGTGTGTGTGTGTGTGTGTGTGTGTGTGTGTATGTGTATGTCTTTGCTCAGTGTCTAGTTGGAAAGATGTCTTTAGGATGAATATAATTGTGTGTGAGACAGACAAAGAGAGAGACCTGCTAGATCAGAGTGACCAGCTATGAAATATGCCACATTCTCTTTACTCTTACCCAATACTGTATGTAGGTCATTCACTCATCAAACACAGACTGACTCTGTGTTAGGGAGAACATGCCAGGTCCTGCTATCATGAGAAAAAGCATCGATGCAGAGAAGAGAGCATAGAAGCATCACACTAAAGAGATGAGATACTCTTCAATAAAATTGAATAAATAAAAGTTTAAACTTAGTGAGATTATCTCCTCCTAGTGGCCATATCACACCCGAGCTGAAATAATCATAAAACTATCAAAGTCATCATGTGATGATGAAATCAATACAGATCCATACTGTGGATGACATATTAAATTGACAGCCCTTTCTCAGACAGAAGAACATTTAAATCTAACAAAAATTGACATTTTGACTTCTTGCAGGAACAACACAGGTGGAACTAATGGCATTAATGATGACTCAGTTCCAGCTCTGCAATGAAGCAGTTAACAATCATATTAGTTACACCTGTTCTGACCTTTTCTGCTGTGAAAAAGTTCTGCTGTGTCGCTATTTCAACTTGCTGGGCATCTGTTTTGAAACAAGCCAAATAGTGACAATTTGGGTTAACTGAGCAGATTAGCCAAGAGTTAGTTAAAACCTGTTATCAAAAGTACTGAAGTTATTCAAAATCCCCCATATTTCCTTATTGTGGCAGGTTCTATTTGATTACCTGTTCAACCTTATTTGTGTGAATGACCTGTACATGTAGATGTAAGGTGACCTCCCACAAATGTATCCAAGGTGCGACCTGTGATGTCCAGTGATGGAATGTAATTTGCTCAGGTACTGCACTTAACAGTTTAGAGGTATTTATCCAGCAACATGTCAGAGGCAAATATCATACTTGTTACTCTAAAGCATTTATTTGACAGCTATTGTGCTGCAGTTTAATAGTTCACACAAAAACGTTTGATCAGCTTATAGAGCATTGTTGCATCTAATAATAGACTATGACACTGCACTGGCTTAGAATTCCACTGTGTTACAATGTGGAGCAGAGACAACAAAGACCTCCATGACGTTTATAAATGCCTAAGCTAACAAATGATTTTACCTGAATTATTGAATTCTTTCATAGTTAAACATCCACATAAAATGCCTGTTTTTCAGGATATAAAATTATGGATTTTTATATACAATATGATAAATTTACAGTGTGGGTAAAATTACATTAAGCCAAGGAGAACATTTACATTTAAAGATGAAAAGTATCTCTCTCTTTTAATAATGGAACAGAGGAAGGGAGGGAGAGAGGAAGGGAGGAGGAGGAGTGGGAGGGGGTTGCGTACGTCTCGGGGGCGCGCGCTCCACCGTCGTGACGTCACGGGAGCGCCCGGGCAGTGGGGAAGCCACCAGTGGTAGAGCTGGCAAAGACGGAAAAGAGGGAAAGATAGACAGAAGAGATAGACAGGAGACGGGGAGACAACCCGAAGGAGAGCGTTTCCCCTCGGCTGACTGTCTGCTACGTTACGAAGCGTCACTTTGAGGTTTGACAGCGGCAGAATAACTGAAGAGGATATGTGACTGGCCTTTTTTTGTTTTTCTTTTTGAAACACGGAGCTTGTTTCACAACCGAGGGCAGTAACGTTAACACAGCCGCAGTGAGTATTGGAACTTAGCCGGCAGTCTGAGTGTGTGCGTGTACACATGCATGATTTATTACACGGGCCTACGTGTGTGTGTGTGTGTGTGTGTGTGTGTGTGTGTGTGTGTGTGTGTGTGTGTGTGTGTGTGTGTGTGTGTGTGTGTGTGTGTGTGTGTGTGTGTGTGTGTGTGTGTGTGTATGTGTGTGTGTTTGTGTGTGTGTGTGTGTGTGTGTGTGTGTGTGTGTGTGTGTCTATAGGTCTATGTACATATCTGTTGTAGTCATGTTGGCCACTTCTCGGTCACCCTCACGTGTGTGCTGTCTGTGTTTGTGTGAGTCGCTGCATGTAGCCACGTTTGAGGACTAACAGGAACATGAGCAATAACATAATTAAAATTTGATGGCCGCTTTGAGGTGCAGCAGTTTCAGGTCAGCTGTGAGACCAGTACACTACATGGCTCTGTGAAATTTCCGCCGGAGGGGAGCAGTATACGTGTTTCGACCGGACTGTCATTATGATACGTTTTGTATTTTTGCGGGCAACAAACGACAATGTGAGCCCATTCAACAAGGCGTCCTCCCGCTTTGTTCAATAAACCAATTGTAGCTGTACAGCCAGAGGCTTTCCCGGGAATAACAGGCTAATAACACTATGTCTTGTCTGTGTACCTCTAAATGCGATTATCAATCTGTTCACTGTGTTGCAGGCGGGAGATGAAGTGCTGCTGACAACCTTGTAGTTTCTCAAAGGCATATAAAGTCTTATAATATTCTTTTACAGCACCAGTTTTGTGACCTTATTGTATTGAATATCTCCTGTGGTATCACTTATATTCCGATAGCGTGTGGGAAGTGTGCCTGTGGTAGTCAATAAATAAGTTTATGTTTCATCTCTATTCCCATGGGGACTTTTAGTTGTGTTGTGATATTTCCAACAGAGTTCTTCAGGCTTGTTGTTTTTGTGTCTGAACTTTTTCCAAGACAACACAGAGACCTGTGCACGTCCGATGGTGTCCTCATAGCTGTTATTGCTGCACAGGGCTGTCAGCAGCCACGTCTTGCCAGCTGACAGATTGCACGTAAAGCCACGCAGTCGAGACACGATCAGGCAACAGTAAAGGACTGATAACAACGTCGCAAACCAAATCGATCGGAGCACAACATGGATCCGATGTGATCATGTTGATGAAATCTGCTGCGTGTGTTTTGCAACGCACAAGAGGGGGTGGTTGGGTTTGAAGGGGGGGGGGGGGGGGGGGGGGGGGGGGGGGGGGGGGGGCACGCTGTGATTTCCTCCGTGTTCCGCCCACAGCTCCATTTCTTTGCACCGCCCCTCCTCCGGGAATACCGAGTCAGGGAACTGAGCTGCTTCCTTCCACTGAGATTATTGTAAACACTGGACATTTTTAAATGTCCCTGCTCTGCACACCACAGTCTTCGTTTGGGTAGACTTGATCCTAATTCTGCTCTATCTTATTTGCTTTCATAACTAGTTTTAACAATAACTTTCAGAACTTAACATGACCTGATCCGTAGTCATATCTTCCTGAGCTTTTGAGCCCTAATGAATCTTTCTGGAGCCGTCTGACTCCTCTGTCTCCAGGCTCAACATCAAAGGTAAAAACTTTTGTCGTAACAGCTCAAGATTTAGGAACAACATGAGTAACTTAGCCTGACCAAGATAGTAGCTCTTTTAAATCACTTCCCGGATCTCACTTTTATCTAATCGTTGATGGCTTTTTGTTATTTATACATTCAATTTAAGTTTTTATTTTTTTTATCACTTTGCCAAGGGTAGGATTTATTCTATCATATCAGATGGATAGATGGATGATAGATAGATAGATAGATAGATAGATAGATAGATAGATAGATAGATAGATAAATTCAGGAGATGTTTGGGTCTCTTTCTCATCCTTTTTAAACCCTTGCAAGTTGACTGTATGAGCACATTCCTCTTTACAGGATGAGCCTGGGGGAGTTACATTCTCACTTTCTCTTCCATTAACTTGGACACACTCCTGAATTGGTTTTTGTGCTTCCCTTCCTTTGTGTTAATTGTCTGATCTCAATGGTACATTTTCCATATTTGTTTTGTAGGCAGCAGCAGCCAAGATTAGATAAGTGTACGGTCTGTAATTGCATGTCCATGGCACCCGTGTATTTTTTCATGTATGAATGTGTGTGCGCTTGTGTGTGAGTCATATATATAGTGTGTGTGTGTGTGTGTGTGTGTGTGTGTGTGTGTGTGTGTGTGTGTGTGTGTGTGAGTGAACGCCTGATTGTATGCGTATTTTGTTTGCCCAGCCTGCATCTCGGATTAATTTCCTGTGGTACACAATAGACTGGAGCTGATGCTATCTGTCTCTTATCAGAGCTGTGCTCTCCAGTGTCTGAACTATATTATATATATTATTGCAGATAGGACCTGTGGAACTGTCAAAGTCTGTATCTTTCCCAGACATCTTCTGCCTAACACATTATTCACTGTCACAGACTGCTAATATTTTCTCCCAGATGTAATTGGGTTGCTTAGTTAATTGAAAAACTCCCATTGCAGGTTTGGCTATCCCAGTATACAGGATTGTACAGGATTAGTTTGTTTTTCTATTCATGGTACAATTGACAAAAACATTTTAATTTTTGAATTTGAGTTTTTTTTTATAAATTTCCACATAAATCCTGTAGAGGTTGTTTTACTTGTGTTACATTCCAGTTAAAAATGCAGAAATCGGCACAAAACTGTTGATAATGATGATGAATGATATGTCATCAATATCATGCCCAGACATCAAGACAATATCTTGTGTTTGCATGTGGAACCAAGTACTCAAAACTAAAACAGCAACATTGCCTGAGTTATGCTTTACACAGCAGTGCATCCTGGTAATCCCAAATACATCATGAAGTAGTGAGATGCTGTGCTGGGAGTGACCTCGGGCCTGTATTTACCAAACTGCTTAAAGTGAAATGTGAAAGTAAAAATAATTCACTTTTACTTGTGCTTGCAAACTTAAGAATAAAAGGTTTTTATCTATATTATTTCTTGCAACTTAAAAGTGCTCTTAAATTTAAGAGCAGCTCCTACATGACTGAAGCACAGCAACAGAGGAGTGCACACATCTTTTGAGACATGCACAAAGGACACTGTACTAAGTAACTGACATGATGAAAAATATGTTAGCTGAAGCGATATTGGCAAGCATATTATTTACATATGATTTAAACATTAGATAGGACATTAGATAGGACACTTTTTTATGTTTTTGCAAACAACACAATTAAAGCAGGAAGTAAATTTTTTTGCCAGCACTTTCCATGCATCTTTATTGTCTGCATGTTATTGTGGTCTTATGATTTACGTTAATGATTTCACACAGATAAAATTTACTTCTTTAAAAATGAAAATAATGTTTTTCAGAAAAACACCCAGCAAAGACTGACGTTACACCAAAGTTGCAAGTTCTTAGAGCATTTTTAAATGTATTTCTTAGAAGTTTCATAAATCCGCGCCCTGGATGACACATGAGTTGTCACATAGTCTTGCGTTTTATCTTGTACTTACCATGACGTAATAGTAGTACTGTTGGGGTTGAGATACTTCACCTCACCTTTGCACCCTTTGGACAAATAGCAATTCGATTTTCACAGGTAATGTTATCATTGTCCTGAAAAAGCAGCTAAAAAATGTTGAATCTGGTGAACGGTGGATCATCACTTTGAATCTTCAGACAGATTAGGTGCAGAACAAGTTGGGCTCTCCCCTTCAGTGGAGCTGCCGAGTTGACTTTCAGTGAGATGTGTAACCCCAGACAGCACCAGTGAGTCCTTTCCAGCCACATCATATCACAACGAGCCTGACAGGAACAGAAAGCAATGGAGAAAAATAATATTCAAGATGAGTGCAATGTGTTTTTATGAGCCTCGATCCTCAGGCGAGAGACGAACTTTGTCAAATTCAGCTCCCACGCTGAAACACCAGCTGGATAAGTATAGGTTGAGTGGTGTGTTGCTTTGTGCGGTGTGATAGTCGGATGCGTGGTTGTCACATAAATAGAACATGCTGAACACCTTTAGGAATGCTGATGGAGAAAGATAGACACTGCGAGAGGAAGTGAAAGCATCAGGGAGAGAGGGAAAGGATGGATTAGAGGCAGGAGAGAGAGTGATGGGGAAAAGAAAAAGAGATGAAACAGCTGTCTCCCATATTAGGTAACTAACAACCTGTCTTTCATACCCATACCTTGTGTTTAATACTAATCCTCCCAATCATGTCTGCTTGGGTCTATCATAAGTTTTACAGTAACATCTGTATCGTTTAAGATAATGTCAATTTAAAGCTACTATAATCAATATTTGTATATTAACAGTGGATCACATGACTTCTTGTATGTGAAAGCGATTTGCTTGTAGTGACAAGTTTTACACACAGATAATTGTCACCCTAAGCTGCAGTTTTGCTCAGCTCTTTTGAGCTTCATAGCGTCTTTCAGCTCATCTGGTTTTCTGGGCATCAACTTTACTGTTTTGGGTCATTCTGGGTGTCGTTTTTGGCTGAAGCAGGCAGCTGTTTTCAGCAAACAAAAAAAAAACCTCTAAAAACCCCACTGTAGGCTACGTTCCCAGCACTAATCAACAGACATACAAAGTTGGCGACTAGCTGGTGAACAAAATGGAGCATTAGCAGCTAAAGAGCCAGATATTTCCCTCAGGAGTTACTAGAGACCAAAAACAGAGCTGAAAGAGGACTGAATATTGGATTTAGATTCATGACTCTGATTGAATACTAATGTTGCTCCGTATATATGTATATATATATGTGTGTGTGTGTGTGTGTGTGTGTGTGTGTGTGTGTGTGTGTGTGTGTGTATGCTAATGAGTTTGCCATACTAACTTAAAATGTCTTAATGTGGCAGAAAATTTTAGTTTTTATCTGTAGCCATGTTGTGCAAATGACAAAATTTGAAGTATGTCCTCTGCTGTGCCAACACGTACTGGATATCTACACAAGTACAAGTACTTGGCATTCAACTGTGGAGACTTTCTTGGTAGCCTAGTGTGATATTCTAGGACTTTGAGGCCTAAGACAGCATTGTGTGTGTGTGTGTGTGTGTGTGGAGGGAGTGTGTGGAAGAAAGATGAGGCATACAGCATGGCTGTTAGGAACAGTACAGGGAGGCAGAGGATGAAACACAGGGCGTTGTATGCACTGGTGTTTCCTGTAGAGTGTTTTGTAGACATAAAGGCGATGAGGTTATTTTGGTTCTCAAGTTCACTCCTGGGTTGTTTCAGGATCACTTCCAGTGGGTACTGTGGCTTGAATAGAGTATATTATGGTTGGATATTTAAAGGACACTCTATGATAAAAGGCAGCTAATCTTTGATTACAATTATAGATGCCCGAGTCAGAATTTGGCTGATAATTCTGATTTTGCAACAGTGAAAATGTGTGATTATTGATCTTATTAGAGCTGGAATGATTAATCCATTAATTTATTTACAGAAAATTTATTTGCAACAATTTTGATTGCTGATAAAAACATTGAAGCAATATTTTTAAGCAAATTTTCAATATTCCCACTGAATATTGTTGGGTTTTTGACTCTTAGAAAGACAAAACAAGACATTTGAACAGGTCACCTTGGGCTGTGGGAAGTTATGATGACATTTCTTTTACAATCTGACATTTTATAGATCAAATGACTAACTGATCAGTCAACAAAATAATCTGTAGATTAGTTGATAATGAAAATAAACATTAGTTATAGGCTTAGGTCTGATCGCAATTGCCATAACATATTGACATCCATGCTAAGGTGCATATCAAATAGCATTGCAAAACAAGCATGAACTTGAATTTCACAAAAAAAAACAAAAAAACATCCCAGGGCCCACTCACTAGTTTTTGGCTGGACTGGCCATGGTTCAGTGCTACATCCCTGAATATCTGTGAGTGACTGAGTGAGTGATAGAGTTGAGTTTTTGATGAAATTACACCATTGATTAACCGAGTGTTTACTTTTCCCATTGGCCTTTGCTCTTTCAAAATGATTTGGTGTAAACCTTTTCTATTACATCATCAGGGGGTGTTAACAGTGGATCCATTTTCAGACCCCTTTAGCAATTTCTTTTTCAAAAAAGCAACTAGCATCAAATTGAGCAACTTTTTGGACAAACCTTGGCTACTTTCGTAGCCAACGAAGAGAGTTGCCAGTTCTGCCCCTCAAACGAAAGGCACATCTCTCTCTGCGTCTACTCTGTTCAGTGAGTGGCAGAGAGGCGGAGCAGCAGTTTGTTACCCAGACGGAGGCTGTGCGTTGAGTGAGAGACAAAATAAGTAAGATATTCTGTTGCTTTGAGTAACATTTTGTAAGTAAATATAGATGAAAACACAGCACTCTTTATCTTTAATTTATCTGTATGGAGATTGTGTCAGGATAAAATCGGGATTTTAGCAGCAGAGCAGAAGCTTGGAAATAGCTTTGAAGTGACTGCTGGTTAACTTGTAGTTTTAATGGGCCAGGTTTCAGTGACTATTTCATGACAGCAGAAACCGAAACACATGTAAATGCAAACAGCTTTTGTGAACTTCCATGAACTTTCAGTGTAGCAGTGTTGAACAGCTGTTTCTTACAGCAGCACTACATTGCTTTTTCACAGCTGTGTGAAAGGGCAAAAGGGGATAGTAAGCCAGTTGACAAATGGGTCTTGGGTAGTCATATGCTAGTGTTTGCTGGATCTCATGATGCCAGCTGCGTCATAGGTGTGTTTGTGTGTTTTCACTGTTTTTTTTATTATTTTCTATTTTTGTATTTGATATTTCATCCTTTCAAAACACTTCTTGGAAGGTAAGTTGAAATTGCAGATTCATTAAAAAGATTGTGGTTGGTTCATGTGAAATTATAAGCTTGCAGTTACTGTTATTTGCATCTGACTCTCAGTGCTGTTTGCTGTCCCTCACCCCAGGCCCCTCTCAGAATCTAAAACCACCACAAACACATTCTCAACTTGTGGTTGTTTATTGATGTGACCCTTAGACTTGAACTGTAGAAAACATAACATGGTGTGTGTTTTGGTTTCCATGAGGTTCTCTAGCCAATAAAAAGAAAAAGAAATGTGTCTAGCCATGTGATAGATGGCTGACCTGCCCAGGTACCTCAAATCTGATGCATGCTGGGATAAGCTCCAGCTCCTTGCAACCCTTAACAAGATAAGCTGTTCAGAAATGGATATGCATTTTGTCTGTGTCCAAACACTTTTACTACATGTAGCTTAAGCGGATACAGTAAATATGCGGTTTTGTGTTACCAAACCTGTAATGAAATGCCCCATACGTATTTCAGTCTGAAGCAATGATCACAGAGGAGACCTTGTGGGTCTCCACTGGGAAAATGTAAGTGGGGGAAGTGAATGTTCTTTTCTACAGCCTGTCAGAGATGCCTTTGAGCAAGGCTCATAATCCTCCAACCGCTCAGTGTCCAACATATGTGAGCAGAGGCAGGTCATGGCTGAAAAAGATCTCTGCATGTGTTTGATGAATGCTTAGATTATGGCCCCAAAAAAGAAGCTAGACAAACTATCAATTTTTTTGCTTTATAGTGAGAATGGGGACGCGACCTTATACATTATCTACAGGTCAGCAAGTCCAAAGGGGAGGAGGAGGAACGCCCCCAGCACCCACACACTCTCTCTCTCTGTCTCTGCAGTCTCATACTGACCTCAAATGAAGCATTAGATGTGTGTGTGTTGTTTGTGACATGATCACTAACAGACATTGAGCTGACGTGTGTTCATCTGTGTGCATCTGTAAATGTGTTGTTTATTTCAATGTTTACTTGTATGTGGATTGATACATCTGTGTGTGTATCTCTGTCTCTTGTTTGACTGACTGTGAACACCTGCACAGTCTTTGCTCATTGTGCATGTGTGTGTGTGTGTAAGTGCATGTATATAAATGTGTGTGTGTGTGTGTGTGTGTGTGTGTGTGTGTGTGTGTGTGTGTGTGTGTGTGTGTGTGTGTGTGTGTCGCTGTGTGCTGGAGGCAAGGTTCTGGCCTGTTTCTGTCCAGGTGTGTGTTTTTGGCCTAAGGGGAGACAGAGCAGATGGTCCCTGTTTGCATTTGAGAGTGTGTAGCTGTAACTGACTGGCTGTCAGTAAGACCTCCCTGGCCAAAGATCTGTGGCTAGCAAAACATCAGTTGGAAAGATACACTACTGCAGGGCTGTTAAAGGTCTGGGTAGGGACTTAAAGTTGGAGTGCAGGTGGATTAAAAGGAATAAACTGAAGGGCTGCACAGTTAATCAGTCTTAAACTGAAATTTTCAAGATGCTGACTGTTGAGGCATATTTTAGACAAACTACTCAAATCTCTGCCACACTGTACATCCAAAGTACTAGTTTAAAATCTGTTCTTTATACTGAAACTAAGCTAATTCAGGGTTTCATCTTCCCCTATTCTGCATTTATCTCTATGGCTGCCTATTTTGAATGTGAATAATGTAAAATAATATCACTATGTTACAAAATAGCCTTAAATGTATAGATTACTAATATTATTTTAGTACTAAGCAGTTTTAAGGTCACAGCCACAGTGTGTACAATAAATACTAGGCTTTAAATATCTCCACACTCTAAGAATAACATGTTATAGTGAAGAAACAATACCCAAATAACTGAATGATGATTCTTGACCAGCTGGCCATCGATTTTAAATAGCTGTAAATGTCATGTCTTTATCTGATACAGTAACTGACTCTGGAGGGAGCACTTAAGTTTGCATTTAATAAACATTTTTAATATATCTATCCAGAATTTCTAACTTCTACATTGACTTCACACTAAGGTTTTTTTTAGAGTCTGAAACCTGCTTTCAAATGCTGCACTGTTTGTGCAATCAAATAGCTTAGTGTATAGTCCATGGTGGGTAGTTTAGGGGGCCTGTGAGACTAGAGCATTTGCAACAGAAAGCTGAGGCATTTATCAGCAACACGTCCGAAACCAGTGCTCATAAATAATCATCATCATTTTGTGCAAAAGACAGTCAAATGTTACTGATTGCACCTTTTAAATTGAAGACACTGACGAGTGTGACAGCAATGACATTTTTTCATTATTTTCACAGCTCTTTTAATTACATGGTGTCTTTGACCTGATTGACTTAATCAGTTTTAATGTTCAGGTTATTTATTTCATCCAACACACACACACACAGACAAACTATTACCAGGCTGTAAGACCATGTAAAAACATAATCTTGTGGTGTTTCTGCTCTGTTTGATATGTAGAATTACAGTTTACATTTTTGGCATCGAGTGTAGCTGATCCCTCTATCCAGTGTGACTCATATGATTAACAGGAATAGAACAGATGGGCGTATATTTATTATCTTTTTTTAACTTTATGTTTTCTGCCCACATAATTATTGCAGAATGTAAAAGGACTGATAACAAGATTTGATCGACTGAATAAAAGTAAACTTGGAGTATTTTATTTTTAATAATATGTAATTGTGTGACATGTAAAAGTACATGTAAAAGCGATTATTAACTTCTATGGATATGAAGTCAACTGACTGAATCACCCTGTTTATCACAAGACAGTGACTTTGGCATTGCTGCCAGAGGTGTCAGGAGAGAGTGTGGTTTGAAGAAGAAGGCGTAATGGGTGGTGGAGAGACCAAGCAGCCTGTGTGATCATATGAAGCGACCCATCAAGTGATGCTTGTGCCTGTGGTACTCTTTGTCCCTTTGACCCTTTGTGTTCTGTGGCATATGATATAATATTAGAATAAAGCAGTTTCTTCTACCTGCTGCTATGATAAGACTTGTGGCAGTTTTACTTCTGGTTGCCTAGTGAAGCTTGTCTGAAGTTTGTTTTCTATGTACCCAGTCTGTAGGCACTGCGGTGCAGCAATTATTTTCATTATTAATATCTTCTGAAATTATTTTTTTTAGCCATTTAGCCATTTTTAGCCCTTTAAATGTCAAACCTAATGCCAAGTGCCTATTGCAGGTTACCAAAAACCCAAAGAGACATTTTGAAATTCTATTTTGTCAAAGTCAAAACAACCAAAACGAATCCATTTAATTGATATAAAAAAGAGAAAAAGTAAGAACATCTTCCAGCTATGGCCTGCAAATGGTAATTTTACATCATGTAGATTTTTTTGTTTAATTGATCATTTAAAATCATTTTCTATCCATTGACCAATGGGTTAATTGTCTCCTCCTGTTGTTTTAACAGCAGTGCACAAACGCTGTACACATAAATGAAAGTAGTCCATTAGTCAAAAGTAGGTTAATCAAAACCATAACATGTTAAATAAATTCCAGTGTATTCTTTTGTACTGTAAGTGCAGTATATCTTTTTTTTTTTTCTCCCACTGATCAGTAAATCTCTGTCTCTTTCTCCTTTTCTCTCTAGGTAATCCTGTCACAGCAGGCCTCGTGGATTAGCTGGCTACCTTTATCTAAAGGAGTGCCCTATTGGTTATTGTTTTCTAACAAAGCCCATGGATTACAGTGAGGGTGTTGGAGAGGCCTTGACCACAGTTATGTCAACACTGCATCAGGATACTTCAAGTCAAGAAGCTCTACAGTAGAAGACTGAAGGGAGTTAGTGTTTTCAACTACTAGATTTAGTATTTAAGATTTTTCTCTGGTCATTTATTTTACATTTTTTGCTTACTACAGTTGACTTTTTGGACAATCATCTCACGGTTTTGATTCAGCCGATTTATTCATTTGACCCAGATACTCTTACGTCTCTGCAGTATACACCTTATATTGTCTCACCATGTACGGTAGCTCACGTTCTGTCTCCAAGCTGGATGTTGTTGGATCCAATGGTAACGGGTCAGTGTCTGGGAGTCCCGGTCGCTCCCCGCGCCTCCCTCGCTCCCCACGCCTCGGACACCGGAGGAACAGCAGCAGCAGCTCCACCGGTGGACTAACCGGCTCTGGTAAAACACTGTCCATGGAGAATATTCAGTCTCTTAATGCTGCCTATGCCACGGGCGGTCCTATGTACTTCACTGACACAGCTGACGACCCGGTCGGCATTGGGAGTCTGGGCAGTGGGCTGAATCCCTCGCTGCCCAAAAGCACCATGACCTTGGGGAGGGCTGGGGCCAGGGTTCCCTACGGGGTCAGGGCGGCCATTATGGGGAGCAGTCCAAATATAAACACTGGAGGAGGAGGGGGAGGCGGTGGAGCGGTCATGCCCAGTGATGCTATAGCGTTTGGGGGGGAACTGCAAAACCAGCCTCCACAGGCAGCTACTGTGCCCCACTCCATGAGACAGGTGAGGCACCGCTGTGTTTTCTTCTTCTATTGCTGCAAAGCTGAAGTCAGCATTTTGTGAACTGTAGGCTGAACTTCATACCTCACTTGTGTCTAAAAAAATTTGTCAAAGTGTGATAGAATTGTAAAAGGCTCTTCAGGTCACCCAGATTAAAATAGAGTTCAATATTTTGGGAAATGCAACCATACACTGTCTTGCTGAGCATTTTGATGAGAAGATTGGTAGCACTCTCATATTTAAATATTAGGCTGGAGCCGGCAGCTGGTTAGCTTAGCTTAACATGAAACCGAAAACGGGGAAACAGCTTGCCTGACTCTGTCCCATGGTAAAATGAAAAGAAATCCACTCACCAGCACCTCTAAAGCTCACTCATTAACATTTTATACCTTGTTTGTTTAAACTGTGCAAAAATAAAGTCACTACTCTTGACCAAGAAATAATCTAGCACACAACTCGTTTTTTCTTACAATTTGATTTTTGAAGAGATGAACCTTTTACCTTTGGACAGAGCCAGGCTAACTGTTTCCAGTCTTCATGCTAAACTAAGAAAACCATTTCCTGGCTCCAGCTTCATATTGAACAGATAGATATGAGGGTGGCATCAACCTGCTCATCTCACTCTTGGTAAGACAGTGAAAAAGCATATTTCACAAAATGTTGAACTATTATTGAAATGTTGTTGTCCCTCACTTGTAAGTTGCTTTGGATAAAAGCGTCTGCCAAATGAGTAAATGTAAATGTAATGTATACGTTCAGTTTGTTTCCAGGGCTTAAAAAAACACGAATCCTCAGCAAAATCATGTCATTATCTTGTTATCATGTTTGAAGATTAACATAAAAACAATAAGAGATAAAAATCAGTTGCACTTAGCAAACAAAATATGTTGTCATATTTATGAATTATTTGTTTTGTGTAGAGATGGGAGGTGGAGGATTAGTCATCTAAATGTTAACATTTTCTTTTTAAGTCACACAGCTGTATGAGTATTCATACTGTGGCGATCTACCATGAATAATACAGTAGGACAATACAGTATGCTTAAATAGATAAATTCTGCCCTCCCACTCCCTCTGCACCATTAGTCATAACCTGAAAGCTCATCTCTGAGTCCTCTCCCATCCCTTCCTCTTCCATTTGTTTCTAACTATTTCTTAAACACAAATCTCTTCATCCTGCCTTAACCCTTATTTCCTTTACAAGCTTATCTCAGTCATATACCACATTCATACACTGTGCATTATGATTATGATGAAGATACCGTTACTCCCTTATGTGTCATGTTGATGATTTAAACTTTGCACTGCAAGAAACTCTGAGCATAAGCCTCCGCTGCTGCAGATACCTAATATAAGTGCATACTCTGCTTGTTGTTTAAAAATGCATCCAAAATATTTTTAATTCATTAATACACTGCTGCTCTGAAGTCAAGGTGAATTAAACATTTATACGGGGAGCATTTTTCATTAATACCGAAGTTAGGTGTGTGCTGTATGAAGGGACTACGTCTGTAAATGCCCAACTCAGTTTATTGAAAAAAAATCATTAGTATTTGTCTGCATATCTGTGCTAATCACAGTTACATTATCATGATGTTTCACATACAGTATTTAGGTCTTTCTTTCCATATTTGATTTCTCATATGTGTGTATGATTTTTCAGCACCAGCAGTGGTTTTCAGAGGGAGTACTTCACTTTCAGTTATGATGTCCTGTGATCTCCTATTTGACCTTTGTAGGGTAAAACATTTTCGATTTGGTGTGTGTGTGTGTGTGTGTGTGTGTGTGTGTGTGTGTGTGTGTGTGTGTGTATGTGTATGTGTGTTACCAGGTGAGAGATGGTGCCATGTCAGACCTGCAGACACAACTAAGAGAAGTGCTGAGAGAGAATGAACTACTACGCAGAGAAGTAAGGACACAGACACACACACACACTTCTCTAATGAAAGGACAAGACACTTTTTACTTTAATCACAATGTTTGTTTGCTTATAAATCCCTCTGGGGATTCTGCAGTCCTGAATTTAAGATTAAGACAACAGCTATAAGGAAAAGCAAGTGAATCTAATAAGTAATATATTGAGAGTAATTTAATAAAGGTGCAAACAAAATTTGATGCTGATTTCTTGTAGCTGGAGGCTAAAGAGTCCAAGCTTAGCTCCTCTATGAACTCCATTAAGACGTTTTGGAGTCCAGAGCTGAAGAAAGAGCGAGCGCTCAGGAAGGATGAAGCCACAAAGATGACTGTCTGGAAGGAACAATACAGAGTGGTACAAGAGGAAACACAGGTAAGAAAATGATGAAAGTGTGCGTGTGCGTGCCTTTGGGACAGTGAATATATTTCGTAAAAAATTAACAGAAATGAAGGGAGCAGTATGTCAGCTGTAATATCCTGTTCAGTTTTAGGTTTATTCTGCCGTCATTGCAGTTAATTGAAGAATTAGAAAATGGCCTTTACCCCAAACCCTGTGGATTATTCTTTAGATAAGGTTTATCCCTACTTGTGACATAGTTCTTTCACTCTATTTTATCTAATACAAAATTTCATGGAACAGCCCAAAGGGGGCATATCCTGATATTTATGGACTGTTCTGGTGGATTTGTCTCGCTGCTGTAAGGCGGCCTTGAAGACGGGTAAACAGATGAAGTGGGCTGCCTGGTTGGGGACTCCCAGCTGTCTTTTGGTTCAGAAGCCATCTGGATGAGACTGAGACACAGCTAGTCTGGCAGGAGGCTGGAATATTATGCAAGAGATGCGCGCACACACACACACACACACACACACACAACACACACACACACACACACACACACACACACTTGCTGTCACTCGCAGTGTCTCATTTCACACGCTGTCAATGTGAAACCAGTGCAGAAAGTGCTCAGTACTCGCTGCCTTTTATTTTTAATTCAAGAAAATAATCACATTTACATTTTGGTCATCAGCACATGCTCTTGGCTCTGCTTGTGTGTGTTTGTGTGAGTGTATTTAAGGCTTTGATGTTGCTCATAAGACAAACATTACAATGTAATGTAGAAAAAAAAAATATGTGGGAAAAGACTTCAGGTTGTGAAATTACATCACCAGATATTAAATCGCTCTCCAAGAAAATTTATAGCCAGTTTTGTGTGTGTGAGGACACATGCAGTATGTGCATGCTTGTATATCTGCATCCATAAATCGAGTCGAAAGGAACAGATGATATGTTGATCAATCTATCATGTATTTGGCTTCCTGCCATCCCTACAAAAATCCTCAGGTGCCTTCACACTTAGACACACACTCCTCCTTGGGTGTGTGCGTGTGTGCTGCTGGAGCGAGTGAATACACATGTTAAGACATGTAAGAATATTTTCAGATCCCTAATGTCAGGGAATATGTGCTATACTCTCTTGATCTCTTTTACTTTTATTCCCTTTCTCTCCTCCAGACAAATCACACCCTTTTAACCCAAGCCGTCCTTTTCATTTCCTGCTCTCATTATCCTGTCACTTTCCCTCTCTTCAATCGCTCTCTTTTTCTGTTCATCTCTGGCTTTTCTCTGTCCCCTCGCTCCCTTTTTTCTCTCTCTCTTCTTACTCATTCTGCTTCTCTTCTTCTATTTCTGTCATCACATGGTGAGTCAGCTCTCACTTTCTCTCTCCTCCCTACCTCCTACCTTCCCTCCTCTCTCTGTATCTTTGCCATCGTCCTCGTCTTAGAAATTGAATTAAGTTAACTCCCAGTAATTTTGGAATATACACACACACACACACACACACACACACACACACACGTGCTTGGTCACGCCCCTGCTGAGGAATGCACATCTCATCTCCACCCTCTGCCCTTCCTCCTCCCTCCTTCTTTCCTCCATGCTTCCTCACTTATTCACCTCTTCCTTCATGCATGGCCCGCTATCTTCACCTCTCTTCCGCCCGCCTCTGTTTTTATCTCTTCCTCTCCTTCTGTTTGCACTCTCTGTGCGTGACTCCCTTCCTCTCATATCATTACAATGTGTCATTATAAATTCAAAACCAGAATAACAGTCATTCCCAGTCTCATGTTTGCACTTGTTAGACTCTTTAAAAACGTCTTTGTAAACAAGATCCAATAAATCATGGTATAATTATCTACAACATTTTCAGACCTGCCACTTTTGTTGTTGTCTGTTGTATATGTTGATAACAATATGTAGATTTTATCTAGTGTTATTATTCAGTAGAATGAAAATTAATGATTACAACAACTAATCGATTATCAATTTAAGTCATTTATTAAACAAAAAAAACACTTCCTGGTTCCAGCGTTAAAATGTGAAGATCTGCTTTTCTTTGTAGTTGTCGGAAAAAAAACAACTTTTGTTCTTTTGTTTTAACTCATCGTTGGATAAATCAGACAATTTGAAGATGTCATCCTGAGCTCAGGGAAGTTGATGGGCATTTTTTGCTTTGTCTTGCATTTAATAGACCAAACAATTAATAGATTAATTATAACAAACAAACTAGACATTAGTCGATAATGAAAGTAATCATTACATCCACCCCTGATTCTCTTATAAGCTATAGCCATGAATGTGATTTTTTTACTTACTTAATTGTTAAAGTTCCAAACACAACACTCAGGTATTATCGAATTGTGATGGCAAACAGTCTAGTTACACATTCAGCCAACACTGAGCAACATTAGCATTAATTACTAGTTGTGTTTCAGGGCACCTCACAAATTTTATCCAATACTTACTTTTCATTTTTTCTTTGTTTTCTTTGCTTTGTTTTCATCTCCACCTGCTCCTGAGGGAAATATCTGCTCTTTAGCTGCTAAATGCTGCTGTATGTTAAGCAGTTAGTTGCTAACTTTATGTTTCTGCTGTTTAGTGCTGGGCAGGTAATGTAGAGTTAGTTTGTCAGAGCTTTGTCACTGAAAACTGCTGCCTGCTGCAGGAAATTTAGTGAATCAAAACCGTAAACCTTTGAGCTGTTCAACCAAAACCATGAGCTGAAATCCACCATCCACCATAGAGCTGAAGGTTAATGTACAAAGGTTCAACTGAGCAATTTTACATATTGGCTGCCTGTATAAGCAATGTGAGGACTGAAAACAAAATCTTGTCATGTGACATCAGTAAAGCTTATTCATTCTGTTCATGCTTGTGTTCCTGACAGGTGTGTGATGCTACTTAGCTAAAGATACTAAAGAGGAAAAAATAAACTGTCAGTGAGAGAAGAGTGAAAAAAAGTTTTCATTTGGCAAATGTAGCAAATCTGCAGGTTTTCAGTCAGATTAGATCGCAGACATCCCCACTGAGCTTTAAATTATTATTGTCTCCCTCTGCCAGTTGCTTTCTCTTGTTTCACCTCCCACATCCAGTCATTTTGTCTTACCTCGCTCTCCACTCATTGTCATCACACTCTCCATCTCCCTCTCGCTCCCACTAACGAACTTCCTCTCTTTCACGGCGGCACCTCTCCTTCTCTTCCCTCTCTCATTTTCCATCTGGGCCTGTGGAGCAGCTTTGCCACAGAACACAATTCAGTAGACAGGACACACCCTGGTCTAACAAATCTATTGATCTGAATACACATCCCCAATCTATTCAGCCTAATACTGTAGTCACTGTTGTCTGCCTCCTTTGTCACTTTTAGTGTCCCGCCTTGCTTTGGTTTTTCGCTGTGTGTGAGTGAGTTTGTGAGTGTGTTCACCCAATTTGTTCCACCTCTTTGATCACAGCAGGTAACTACAACGTTTCACGCAGAAAGAAAGCGAAGCATGGAAAAAAGGGAAAGATGAAGGAATGTTTGGAATGCTGAAGGAAAGCTTCACTTTCTATCTTTTTTTTCCCTGTCTTTCCCTCACAAAGTTAGTTTCTTTCTTACACAAAAGATACACAACTTTTGTCTCTTTCCATCTCTTTTTTTAAATTTTTCTTTGTTGCTATCTGCACTCCAAACAGTGCGCACTTTCCGTTCAATAGATAAACAAGCTCAAGCAGAAGATAAGCAACAGTTAGCATTCATGATTGTAACCTTGTCATCTGGGGTTCAGCATCATTGTTTCCATTCAATCCCATACTTGCCTGCCGTGCAACTAACAAGAGTTTAATGCACAAATGACACCTTGCTAATGCTGTTTTCTCTCTGAAAGCTGAACAAAATTATGCAACATTAAATGCATATTGAGCTAAATACCAAAATTAAGTTTTCCTAAATGGATTTGGGGATAATACAATACATTTCTGAACAGAGTGCATGTTCTGTTCCAAGTGGTTTGTCCCAGAAATGAATCATACCAATGAACAATAACCGCTGTGTCTGTCTGTTTCTGGGGCTGCTAGATGCAATCTATTGTCTACTGTACTCCAGGCGAGCCCCGTGACATCAGAGCTGGCATGTGTGTGAATGTGTGTGTGTCTGTTTCTTCATTTATGTAGGGTGTTTGTATATGGTGATTTGCATGTATGCATTTTTAAGGAGAAGTAGTTGCCAGACGGGTTTGTTTGTTTGCTTGATGAGAAAGAAAGACAGAGAGAGAGAGAGAGAGAGAGAGAGAGACAGAGAGAGAGAGTAGCAGGAGGGAATCTTTGTCCTTGTGTTGGCAGGCTTACGTGTGTGTCAGGACAATTGGGCTTTTTGTACACACAAGTGTGTGTGTCTGTGGAGGCGCAGATTGCACGGTTGCCTGCATGTTTATAACTGCCCATTTGCATGTGTGTGTTACTGTATATACAGTATGTGCACATGGGGATGCATGTTCTTGTGCATGTGTTGTGCAGGACTGCTCTTTTTCTACCATTTCTATTTTTATCAAGTGTATATGTTTTTGTTTGCATGCAACAATTTGTGTGTGTTTTATGGAAATGGAAAGTACTTGGCAGTGGTATGATGTCGGAAGTCGTGTGTGTCTGTGTGTCTGTGTGTCTGTGTGTGTGTGTCTGTGTGTCTGTGTGTGTGTGTGTGTGTGTGTGTGTGTGTGTGTGTGTGTGTGTGATGGAGAAAGTACAGCAGCCCAGTGGCTGTTGTTCTTTTACTGCTGCACTGTTTTTCGTTCTCCTCAATTATTTAACCTAATACTCGAGGTGCTGGTTTGGAATAGTGTTTGTGTGTGTGTGTGTGTGTGTGTGTGTGTGTGTGTGTGTGTGTGTGTGTGTGTGTGTGTGTGTGTGTGTGTGTGTGTGTGTGTGTGTGTGTGTTTTAAAGAGGGAGAAAAAAATGTTCTTCTGTGATAATACATTAATCTCAGTGAGACTGTTCTAGTTTCCTAGCAGATAAGACTGAAGATCATATCATCCTGTTGACGGATTTTATTAAAATGCACATATTGTCACAACAACATATGTATACTGGTTTAACATCAGCCCAGAGGTTCCATTTTGTTTTTGGTAGGATTAAAATGATAAACCTACTACCTGTTGAACCCAGTGGGCGAAAGGTCTAGTGATTTGTCAGCTCTTTCTCTCAGTGTGTGTGTGTATGTGTGTGTGTGTGCACGTGCGCGTGAGTGAGTGAGGAAGTTAATCCAAAAAGGCAGGTGAACACAGTGCCCCTTACACCTGGGTGGCACTTTGCCTTCAGGTCGTGGGTAGGAGGAGAGAGATAGAGAGAGGGAGATACTCCCTTCTTCTTCTGTCTTTTTCCTGCTTTCGCTCACAGCGACAAACTTAGAGAGAGAGAGCGGGATAGTCACAGACTGGCACTTGAGTGAGATTTTTTTCAGTCTTTAAACATGGCAGTAAATCAGGCCTTCAGGTTAATGTATAAATGGATGGTGCTACCAAAACGCTGATCTGTTCCCCCTCTGCAGTTGAAATGCTGAAACCATCTGAAACAAGCTGAAGACATTTATTGTGCAATAAAATAAAGAATTGACCACAATTCTTAATCAAAGATAAAAGATGGGACTAAAGCACATGAGACATATTTTACTGTAAATATACTGTAAAAGCATTTTGGACCAGCTTCTGTGTTGACTGAGTAAAGACTTATAATCACTGCTCAGCACTTAACGTTATTACACCTGGATTTAAGTTGAGCATCTTGCATTTCTAATTTAATTACTCCAAGCTGGCGTTGAGCTTGTCCTCAAGGACTCAGATTAGTTCAAATTCAATAGAAACGGACGGGGCCAATTGTTTCCTGTGTGAGATTTCCATTTACTGTATATAAAAAAAAAAATGTTGCCAGCAAGAGTTTTTGTGCCAGCTGGCTGAAAAAAATGCTTTGCCTGGCAATCCATAAACCGGCAAAGAACCTCAGAGAAAGGGGGGGGGGGGGGGGGGGGGTTGGATGGATGGAGAAGATGGATTGAGATGTAAAGATGTGTAAAATGTAGAGAGAAAGAAGGAAGGAGGAAATCAGCAGAGGATAGATCAAACTGGAAAGCCGGGGTGTGTGCCAGGAGAAAGGAGGAAAGGAGGAGAGATGAATGGATGGCGCAGACGAATTGAGCTGAAAAAAATTGATGAAATGTAGAGAAATGGAAAGACTGATTGATGCTGATGTGACAGGAGAGAAATGGGCAAAGAGGAGGAAGGTGGATGGAAAGATGGAATTAATAGATTGACTTAAAGAGAGGGACGAAGAAGGGAGAGGGGGAAAGAGGAAAAATGTAGGAGATTAAAGATGAATGAAAGACAGAATAAGATGAGCTGAAAATAGCAGCATTGTTGTGCTGATTACACACTGTCTTGTTATTAGTTGCCATTTGATAATAATGCTTATTTCCCATTCTATAATCCATTTACCTGAATCTTAACGGGAACAAGTTGCACAGAATGTGAAACAGGATTTGATAGATTTCAGACATGTTTAACATTTAATCTGAATTGTGCAGAATTGAATTTTAGATGTGGAGATTTTTCTTGTCTAAAAAAGTGAAGCTTGGATGTAAATCGCTTGGAACGCAGTTACAGATGAGGCCGAGGAAGGGGAGGGGACGGATTCATGGAGAAAAAATGCTGAACGTGCATACACACACACACACACACACACACACACACACACACACACACACACACACACACACACACACACACTCGAGGATTCTGCAAACACTTTGTGCATTCCTCAAGAGTCACGCTCCTCAGCTGCAGATCTACCACTGTTCGATCTGTAGTCTCTTCCTCTGTTCTTTGATTAAATCAGTCAGCTGACCTGCTCATTAGACAAACGAGTTTGTGAACCTCAGTCAGCCGGTCATCTTACTCAACATCTGATGAGTGGATGGGGGATTTCTTACTAAAATTGTTTCCGTGTTTCTGTCTGGATGCTCGCTCCTCTGCAGCCAGACTGAGAGGATCCGAGCATGACTGTGTTTGACTGTATGAATGTGATGCAGAGCGGTTTCAGGAGAAGTCGGCCTGCAGGCTCAGCAAAGTTTTTAAAAGTATTTGTTTATTTATTTATTCTTTCTTTGATACACAAGACAGCGGGCTTTAAAATGCAATGACAATCATCTCACTGTCTGGCTCTGCCTACTTTGTCTCCATCCTTCTGTTGCCTGCAGTCTGCTCCTCTCTCCATCCACAGCTCATCGACCTATGACTTGTTATTTTGCCGTGTGTGTGTGTGTGTGTGTGTGTGTGTGTGTGTGTGTGTGTGTGTGTGTGTGTGTGTGTGTGTGTGTGTGTGTGTGTGTGTGTGTGTGTATGTTTCTGCTCATGTTTGCATACTGTATGTGTGTGCGTCCAAGTTCATGTGCATGAGTGAGACAGTCATCATTCTTCCTACCCTTTTGAGTTCCAACTAAAAGATAAAAAACTCCAAAAATAAGTTATTTTTATTATTATCTCTGCATTGGTGTGTGTGTGTGTGTGTGTGTGTTTGTGTGTGCATTTCACACATGAATGCTCATCGGTAACAGATGGTACTCAGACCTGTGTGTTTATTTAGTCAGGATGGAGAGATAGGTGAGAAGGAGGAAGAGAGAAGGATGGAGAGAAAGAGGGAATAAGGTAAATACAGGGAATGATAGTGGGGGAGAAAAAGGCAGATGGACAGAGGAGGAGGAGGAGGAGGAAGGGGAACAACGAGGAAAGAGCAAGAGGGAGATTCATGGAGAGAATTTAACAGAGAAAGAGCAGACTCCCACGCTCAGGAGTCTTATAAAACTTTAACTCCATGGCATAGAGAGAAATAAATAGTCCCTCTTTCCCTCCGTTTCTCTTTCACAGAGGCACAGTGTCAGTTTTACTGTGGAAAGAAATATAGAGAGAAAAGAGAGATTTGAAAGTGAAAGGAAAGAGAGAGTCAGCTTTCCCTCTTTGCCTATGAGGCTGTGATTTTGCTCTCCCTGTCTCACTTTCTCCACTTTCTCTCCCTCTCTCTCTCTACACGTGTGTGTGTTTGTGTGTGTGTGTGTGTGTGTGTGTGTGTGTGTGTGTGTGTGTGAGGGCCTGTGGTACTGTGGTAGCCATGTCTTTCCTTATAAGGAGTGGGTTTGGGACGAGCTGGTGAGGAATGAAGAGAATTACAGTATAGTCACTCCCCTTCTCTTCTGCAGCTTTTCTTTTTCTCTCGTTCACTCTGCCTCTCTGAAATCTGTCAGTATGTGTATCTGTCTGTCAGTCAAAATAAATGTGACAGCTACAATGGGCTGTTTTTTATGATTTAATTTCTCCTCTCCTCTCCTGTCCTCTACTTTTGCTCTTTAAACCCACCACTGGCCCTGATGTTGCATCTCAAAGTGACTGATTAGGGTCAACACTTCTCTCTTGCCTTTTCTCCTCCTCTCTCAGCCCTCTTGGCTATTTTATTTGTTCTTTCCCAAGTTTAATCTCTTTCCTCTTTCTCCCTTTCATCCATTTTTATTCTCGACTTCCTCTTTTGTTTTAATCGAATCTGATTCTATTTTCTTCCACGAGCTTGCTTCCCTTCTTTTGGGAAATGATGTGTTTCTCTCAGTCATTCGTCTTTTTCAAATGTTATTTCCTCCTCTTCATTATGTTCTTCATCCTCCACCTTTATCCTCAGAGAATACAGAGAGTGTGTTTTAATCTGCATGTTGTCTGATGCCTGAGTGGGCGATGCTTTCAAACTGCTCACGGTCATTACACACACACATACACACACACAAACAGCACGGCCACTGCCTCTAACATTATGTTGTCTGCTGCATATGTGTGTGTAACTCTGTGTGTGGGCATTATCGTGCACTCATCGTGTGTGTGTGTTTGTCCATCCAAGTGTGTGTATATGTGTTTCTGTCACAGTGTGTGTCCGTTTGCGACGGGGGAAGCGTGACTCACCCGGCGAGCACAGAATAAGCGAGGGATGAGAAGGAGGAGTAATAACAGAGAGATGGTTAATATTGAACGACAGATGAGCAGTGGCCTCGGGAGAGGGGGGGTGGGGGGGTGACGATGAGCGGATGGAAAAATTGTCACCATATTCACAAACGGATTTTCTCTTCTCTTCTCTTCTCTTCTGTTTTTTTCTCTCATTGCAACATGAATTTTGGCTTGGATTCATGTTTTTAGGCAGCAGTTACGTTGGTGAAGCCATTACATTTGTCAGAAGCCCATTTTAATCCCTCTAGTGTTGTCAATTTGAGTCCCATCCTGGTTTCATGCTGAGACCTTGATTTTCAGCTCCGTGAAATACACGAAAAATCAATCTCATCTCAGTCGAGAAACTTTGCTTAAAGCAGTGCTGTGATGCTGTGGTTTCCAATCACAGTGTTGCAAGATCAGATGTCCTGGATGGAAATTTTAAAAATAGCTAAATCCTGATGTGCAAAATTTATTTTTCAGTCTTTGCCTTTTTCTTGTGCAATCCTCATTTATTCCATCAGGCCTCAAAAAAACTATTCAAATGAAACATTCAGATGGGTGGAACATCATTTTTTGATTAAACTGCTCACAACCTGCAGCCTGAGATAAAGAGATATTACTTCATATTAAGGGGTCACAAGCAAAAATAATTAGGGAACACTGCTGTAATGGACTGAGTACAAGCCAATGTGGTTGTGGCTTAATAGTGAGACATTTTGAGATTTTTTTGGTCTGAATATTTTTCCACCCATTTCAGGTTCTTCCACCAATTTTGTGGTTATGAAACAACCCAGAAGTGTGCTGCTTAGAAGTTCAAGAGTGGAAAAACAGAGTACAGCGCTCATTGTGATCGTACATATATGGATCATTCGACCAGACAAGATTCCAACAAACAATTCAAATTGAGTTTCTTATTAGTTGCTTTTTGGCTGGACCTGTTATCCTATTTGCATTCATTTATTTCTATGACAGATAATGTTGTTACTTGGAGGTGAAACATAGTTCATCTTTTGTTAATGAGTGAGCAGAGGCTTAAAAGTATGAGTGTGCTCAAGCAACATCCTGGTTTTTTAAGTGCATGTAAATGCAGTCATGATGGTTTCTACAGATAGTATTTACAGTCATGAAACTGGAAGAGTTGACTGACTGTTTCCTGTTCACACCTCATTTTGGTCTACAGTGCTACAGTATGTATTTTTGTAAATGAGTTCTGTCTTATTTATCAATTTGCTTGTCACAAGCAGCTTGCTCCTACTAAGAGAGTATGAGGGCTATTCAATCAAATTCACAAGTTTTGCAAAAACTCAATGAATTTATCTGTCCTTCCCTTGGACATCTGAGGCAAAGATCTGTCGCCTTGATTTGTCTTCTTGTTTGTGTGTTTGTCACATTGATATACAGTTTAGATTTGTTTCTCTGTCTTGCTATTTTATCAGTTGTACATGCAAATAAACTAAAGACAGAAGTAAAGATGCAGCGAGCAGAAATCAGACTGGAAATAATAATTTTCTTATTTTTGATATGGATAACATTTGAATTTCTTTAAATGTTCCTGTGCTGTTACATGAATGGTTTGTGTTTGTAACTCACAGTGTAATATGAACATGTAGATGTGTCGAGAGTGTGTGAGCATGTTTCTGGATGCGTGTGTGTGTTTGCATTTCTGTCTTGAGTGTTGAGCGACCCCCTCGGTCCCCTGTGGAATCAGGAAGCACTTGACAGGATCAAAGGTGAAGGAGCCAAAGACGACTCAGCACAAACTCAGACGAAAAACACAACTTGTATTCTGGCCCTTATTGTGTTTCTCTCTCCTCCTCTTCTAACCCCCTCTTCTGTTTCTGCCGGACACAGTTCCCACTGTTTTCTCTCTTTGTCTCAGTCCGTCCTCCTTATCTCCCCCCTCTGTTTTCCTTTCCTTCTGCTTGCTTCCTTTTATATTTCATTCCTTCTTTTTCATCTCTCTCTTGTGGTCTGGCATTTCTCAGCTCGACATTCCAGCTGTGTGTGTGTGTTGGGGGGAACTGGCACAAGCCCTGGTGTGTGTGTGTGTGTGTCTGTGTCTATGTCTGTGTGTGTGTGTGTGTGTGCGCGCACATTAATTTCTGCAACTCTGACATAGTTTCGGATGCTTGATGGGAGTATGTGATTGTGTGTGTTTGCCTGACAGATAACAGCATATGAGGATGTGTGTACTCATGCATGTACATTTCTTTAATGTCTAAATAGCACATGAAATATACTATATTCTACGCATATTACTGTAATGAGTATGGATGTGTGTGTTTTTCTGTGTTTCTCGCTCTGACTACACACCACACAGCTGCGTCTTTCTCTGTGCATTCTCTCTATATTCATATCTATGGCTGTAACTAGTGATTCATTTCAGTATCAATAAATGTACTGATTATTTTTATTATGAATTCATTAATCTCTGGCAAAAAGCATAGGCAAATTTATTCATATCATACCGTACATACATGAGCCAGTTTTCAAAGAGCTTTACAGATTTAATCATCAGAAGAAATTGTAAACAAACTTTAAAAGAATGAACAAAACAGTGTGAATACAAATTTTTAAAAAAATGAAAAATGAGATGATAAACAGTATTAGAAGGAAGCAGAAAGGGCACACCTTAGATACACACTTTGGTAATTTGTGCGTGACATTTCCATTACAAGTTTCCAGAGACCAAGTGCGACTCTTTCAAGTGTCTAATTTTGTCTGAACAGTCTAAAAACAAAACAAAAAGGAAAGGAAAAAAAGGATTAAGTTTATAATGACAAACTCATAAATGTTTGTATTTTCATTTTGATAAATTACTTAGGATTGGAGCCCCATTCAAAACATTTGAGATTGTTGGCAAATGCTTGCATATTGTCATCATAAGGGAGGGTCAGTGCTGGCGCGTCTGAGGGAGGAGTCGTCGTTGGCACACACTTCTCTGACTGTCGCACAAAATGAAGCAGAGCTATTGAGAAAGATCGTTGCTACAATTTTATCTAATTACCTTTCATCCATTTTCTTTTTGTGCATCTGTTTGTACTAGTATATACTTTATTTGTGATCACCATCTGCTGCTTTTGCTTTTTCTCTTCTCCTTTCTCTTCCTTAATATCTAAGAATTGTTTTTCTTTGCCTCCAAGCTCATTCGTCTCTTTCCTTTCTCCTTTAATCTTGTTCTTTCTCTTGTCAATGTTGATTAACGACAGCTGCAAGGGAGCACTAGCATCTCTGTCTTTTCTAACCTCTTAACTTCCTTTTTTTCCAAATCTTGTGTTTACTTACTGTTTACTCGCAGTACCTCTCTCTACCCATATTATTTTAGTCTCTGGAAATATGCTATGGGTGGTGTGGCGATGACCTGGCTGCTGTTCAGGTTGTGCGTGATGCATTTAAAAAAGAAAAAGCTTTGGGCCATCATTGTGACATCACACACACACACACACACATGCACACATATTAAATTCTTTTTTCATCTAACTCAGGGCTAGTCATGTCATGTTGTCCTCAGCCATGATGATGACGGTTGTGATACTAACCTGCCAACTCACTTTTATAGCACACTCACTCACTCAAGATGACATAAACATACTGTATGCTGCTGTCTCAGTCAGCCGGTCACTTACTCACACTTTGCATTTAGATCAGTCTTGACATATTCTGTGTCTTGATCCAAATACAAATCAGTAAAACTCTGTCTGTGATTTTAAACACACTCTTTTAGCTATGGTGCAATATAGTCGAGTTTGAGTTTATGCATATGGAACAATATCAAAATCATCCATCCATCCATCCATCCGTTATCAGCGTTGCTGTAACAGCGGGATGAGCACAGTAGCCAAAGATACTTTTTCCCTGCAACTCACCTCAGCTGCTCCACGTGATCCCTAAGTGCTCCCAGGTTTTCTAGGATTTATAATCCCTCCCAGCATACCCTGGGTCCACCCTGTCGGACATGACTTCAAAATGCAGGTGGAAAAATTGCGTCCTTGCTGTTGATACAAAGCCAGGATTACTGCAGCATATGCCCACAAGTTACATTCAATTTCACAGTAGCTTTTAACTCTCAAATTACCACAAACCAGCTTACACACAGAGAACTGCAGGTGTTTAGGTAAACTACCCTTCATATGGGCTGCAATTTTGGAAAGGCCAAAATCTCAGCTCCTGGTGCAATAAAGGTTAACTCAGTAGAGAATGTTTTAAAGTCCTGTTGTGCAATAATCTTATTTCGCACTCATTAATCTCTTCAACAGCATCACCTCAACATCCACACACTGTGTTACATCTTGTAGGTTTGAATTTAACTTCTTTCTTTCAGCATCTTCAGTGCACCATCCAGGCTTTACAAGATGAGCTCCGAATCCAACGAGATCTCAACCAGCTCTTCCAGTCCGATTACTCGGAGTCCGGTCACCTCGGAAACCACCCCATCTCCCCTCAGGAAATGACAGAGGAGAACTTCCTGCGTCTCCACGGCGAGTACGAGCGGCAGATCAAAGAGCTCTTCCTCCTGAGGAAGACTGTGGAAGAAATGGAGCTGAGGATAGATACACAAAAACACACACTAACTGCCAGGTAAAGATAGAGGCCAGAGACTTGGGAGGTTTCTAGTGTGAAATGTAGTAGTTATCTGATTTAAGCTGCCATTATGTTAGCTTTAAATCTATACTATTCTTTTCTAACAGGGACGAGTCAATAAAGAAGTTACTGGAAATGTTGCAGAGTAAAGGTCTGTCGTCACGGGCAACAGAAGAGGACCATGAACGTACAAGGCGACTGGCTGATGCTGAGATGACCATCCATCAGCTGGAGGGCCTACTGGAGCGAAAAGACAAGGAGATGCTCCAACTCAGAGAGGTGTGTGTGTGTGTGTGTCTGTGTCTGTGTCTGACTGGTGAAGAAGAAACATGGTGTATTCAAGAATTCCCATGTGTAAGGGTGTGTGCATGTCTTTGTGTACAGCCAGATGTGAGTGTGTACAAACCAGGCAAGGCCTCTGGCTGCTCCCACTCTTGGCTTATGATTTAGTTTTAATAGAACACAGAAACATCAATACACACACACACACACACACACACACACACACACACACACACAGGAATGTACTCTTTACCCTATTTTCTACTCTCCCCTGCTCACTTTGTCTCTTTTCTAACAACTCTCAGTTCTGTGTTTTAACGCTCAGTTCATGATGTTGTTGTTTATACAACAGTTCCCTCTAGTGGTGAGATGTGGTAAATGATCACAGATGGACATTCAACTTTTCAATATATAAAATTTTTATTTCAGCATACAAAATGTTTTATGGAGTTTGACACGTCTTCTCTGGACCCATAACTTTTGATGACTGACTTAATATGAAGCTCATTTTTTCAAAGAATCTTAAATATATTGAAAATGTATTTAAATAACAAGTAAAAGGAAGAGGTGAATAAAAGAAACACTGTATTGAATTTCATGAACAATCCAACATACAAAGAAAACATGCACAAAGAAGTATTTTAATACTAATACACTACTGCATTCCTCAGTATGCAGACTCACAGAATGCTCTTTTACTTTTTGATTTTAATGGACAAAATACAGTATAACATTGTATGTGTGTATGTGTGTGATTTTTGTCTTTAAATATTTTCCATTCAGCCTAAATGATTTAGTTTAGAGCGACCAGGTGGACAACTGTTTCACTTGCACTGAAAATACACAAACCAGCTCTGACACCATCCTTTTATGACCAGCTCCAAATGCATCACTGGCCACAGCTGTGAGGGAGAAATATGCATAAACACACAGACACACACACAAACAAGCAAGTGATGCATCATAATTGTATCATAGGCAGCAATGCTTTAAAATATAATTAGGAGATCCCTCCAGACTATTACTACGCTCTAACTTATTTTCTGGTCCTTGTTGCTTCATATTGCATCAGTCTGCTGGACAGAGTTTCTGTTTTTGACAGCATTTCACAATGCTAATTTCAAAGCAGAAAAATACCTCAGGAAAACAAAATTAAGATTATGCAATATCTGGATAGTTTCAGTATTAAAAGTTAAAGTGAAAATTATTATAGTAAATAATGTAGAAGTTTCTACTGAGCATTTGTCTTGAAGACTTCCTGCTGCAATGTTTGTTGACACTTGTTTTTTGAACATTGTTCGTTTCACTAATTAACAGAACAGTCCCTGCAACTTACTATAGGAAGAGGAGATCATGTTTTTCAATTCTACCAAAATGTCTCTAATGGTGATGGAGCTGCATCAGTAAAAAGGGAGATTTCTGTATGGAAGCACCTTGTGAAATGTAATCACTTGACTTAAATCATTGAAAATAGAATCAGTGAAATTGAAATACCACAAAATGTAAAGCACTGAAATCATTTAATTTATGATTATGAAAATTAGTTAATACAGTAACAAGAAAACTGGATTCACAAAAACATAGATTAACATTAGCTGTCGAAGTTACTTATGGTACATTGTGCTTTATATCAGAGTAGAAAAACACACAACACCATCAGTGAACGACCATGATGATACAGTGCTCAATATGGCCGCAGACCTGACAATATAATGGATGTGAGAAGTTTAGATGTGCAACTGTAAACCCTGGATGCCTAAATTTTACATTTCAAGCGTGAACCCAACAAAACAAAGCAAAAAAAGTCTTTGCTGATTTTGCAATTTTTTAAATGACTAAATCTGAAAGGACCTGCTGCAATTCTGAAAAAGTTTAAGTGTTATCCTTTCAGTGTTTTCTAAATTATAGATATTCAGAAGTGGTTATACTTCACAATTAGCTAATCTGTTTCGTATGAGCTTCTGTTTATGATGGCCTCTCTTAGCTTCCATACTTTTGCAATGGCTGCATCTGATTTTACCTGTGACTCTTTCTAGGAAGTGATTACCAAACAAGGCAACCTTTTGTGTGTGTGTGTGTGTATGTGTGTGCGCCCATGAGCATTCAAGGCATTCATACCAGCGCCTTAAGCCATGGCACCCTACTATCCCTTTCACATATGTGTGTTTTTATGCATCCTGGCTCATGCATTAGCCTCCTTTGTTGGCCTCAAAATGTGTTTCCTCCAAAGAAAAGCAGTGAAGCATACACTGCTACGTCCTCCCCTCTGCTTTCATTCCCTCCCTCTCCCGCACTCTCTCTCCCTGTCCTTTTTTCTTTTTGTGCCTTTACATCTACCACCACACTACCCCCTCCTTTGCTCTCACTTCATTTGACTAGTGAGTTGTGATGTGGTAACAACAGCCAGACAGATAGAATTTCGTTACACGTAGCTCAGTAAATTATCCTGGGGTAGTGAAGAATTTAATTTTGGAGAATGTTTTGAGAATTTGGGGACTTTTATGTAAAGAAATATAGTGTAAATCTACCAAATTCTTGCAGGGTTTTTAGTAGTGATGTAAGTTAGACATTATTTTCTTAAAGGTTACTGTGTGATGCTGTAGGAAATTGAAACTGGTTTAGATTTCCCCTGCAGCTAAACGCTACGAAGCTTGGAGCTTATTCAGTGAATGAGTATCATCTCAGGCTGTCAGATTTGATCATTCATTCACATTTGAGCCTGAAACGGTGTCAGCTTCTTTGGTGCCGTTCCTCACAGCTTGAAGGATGTGGGATGGACGGATCGACCCGAGGAGGCTCAAAGCCTGCGCCACTGCGCGAGGGAAACATTTCATTCCTGCCTCCCCCTCCATCCCCATCTCTCCCTCTTTTCCTGTTTCTCCCTCCATTCTTATTCCACCTCCTTTCCATGTGTCTCCCCCTTTCCAGCCGTCTCCTCCCTTCTCCCCCTCGCGCCACCCCTCACTCCGTTCCTCTCCGTCCTTCCCCATACCTTCCCCTCCTTCCCATCGGCACTCAATCCATCCTGTCGTCCTCCCCCCCACCTGTTCTCCCCACTATCCGGCTTTTGTCGCCACCCCCTCTGACCATCCTTCGCTTCAGCACTCCTTCCCTGCTCCTGCTCCTCGGCCTACACCCACCATCCAGCCCTCTGTTCATGCCTTCCCATCAGTCGCTGTTGCCTCCTCTCCTGGTACAAGACCTTCTCCTCCCTCATTCCATCCCCAGCTTCATCCCTCTCTCCATTCCTCTGTGTCTCTCTCTCTGTCGTCTGCTAACCATCGTGGTGTGTGTGTCTCTCAGGAGCTGCACAGGAGATATGAAGCAGCTCCAGAGTCAACAAAGACCAAGGCCCTGCAGACAGTCATCGAAATGAAGGTAAATATGTGTTGTTCATTACTTCATTTGAATGTGTGTCTGTGCTTTATATCGAAATCAGCATTTCATTTCAATATGATAAACAGATATAGAAGCTTGTCATATATACACAGCCCTAAATTCAAGTAGTGCAATTAACATCTTGTTGCATCGGACTATGTAGGTTTGATTACTAACTCTGTACTGTATTTACAGTGACTATGTAGTGGATGTTTGCAACATTTATTAATCATACTGTTGGGTTTTCAAAATTGTAAATAATGATACACAATTTGGATGATATCCAAAATAGAACAAACAACAAATTACAAATAAACATCATCTTAAATGTCATGATACATATCATATGAGAGGGAATGTAATATTAGTTTTCGCCCATATTTGCCAACCATAAGTGACAGTACAAGTTAGCTTTGCAAAGTCAGTGTCAAATTCTCCTTGGCGCAGTTAATGCTAGTCTGCCTGTTGAGAGTTGCATTACTTTGTTATTTCAATGTGTATTCTAGTTTTTCCTTTCCAAAAAGTACATTTCACCCCAAACAAATATGGTCGTATCATGCATTCATTTGTCCTCTGTGCACATGAATTGCCTTTGATTTCCAGATATAGATTTTGTAAATTGAAAAACAAACACACAACTATGTTGAGAAAAAAAGTTTTAACTCTACCAAAACAATTTTCAAACTTCCCAATATGACTCAAATTGCTCCCTCTGGTGGAGGGTACTGCAGTTTGTCACAGATTTTGAAACCTTCAGCATTAACAGGAAATGGGTAGATGTTTCCAGCAGCCTCCTAAATGCAATCAGTATAAGAAGTCGGATCAAATCTGGATAATTACAGGCTGCAGCAGCAGGATTTAAAGGAGAAAAAATTTCACATCAGTAAAGTTGTTGTTCATTGTCACCTACTTCCAGTTGTTCATGCATCTCCAAGCCAGTTAGCATATTGCTAATACTAAAGATTCAGGCTGTAAATTCTGCTAGTTAAACAATATTAGCTTTGCCTATATTCAGTATAATTTATCTTTCAGTTACTTTGCAGTCTGGTTGAATTTAACTGAATTTCCAGCACATCATCATTCAGAAATACTAAAGAAATGTATACATTTTTCCATTACATATATGGCCCAGGTAGAGTCAGTCACACCTTGTCTCTTAACTTGAGCATGTTGTCATGATGTTGCCAGGATGCAAAGATCAGCTCACTGGAGCGCGGCATGAGAGAGCTGGAGGAGGAGGTGAACATGCTCAAGTCCAACGGAGCTCTGAGCAGTGAGGAGAGAGAGGAGGAGATCAAACAGATGGAAGTCTACAGATCCCACTCCAAGTTCATGAAGAACAAGGTGACGGATACACACACTAACATGCACACATATCTACTTGTCACATCATTTTTTCTCTCCGGAATTTCTAGCTCGCTGGAAAAATAACTCGACTTCTTTCCCCCGCCATTGACGGATACAGCTTTAGTGTCAAGACCATGAAGTGTTACTATGGGAGCCACACTCATTATAACAAACCAGCACTTCTGTCATGGGGAGACGAGCATGTTTGGAAATTCAGTCGTTTTTTTTTCTCTGTTAGCATCTTTTGCTTGTTAGAGTTGAAATGCATTTGTTTTTGTTTCTGCTAGTTTTCATATCTCACATGTCGGAAAGGAGTAATTTACACCTCTTCCTCACCTTTTCTTTCTTTGATTTCATCGTTGTTAGTTGCATTCTTAGATGTTTATAGTGGTACACTGAATGCCTGACATCCTTCATACATACACTGTACATCAGCATGTGTGCAGTCTTAAAATGCACTGAGGACGAGGGGCAGCTCTGTTTTAGTCCTGAATGAACAGTTTTAACAACCACAGATCTCCATCTGATTCGTTTGTCAAGAGAAACTAATGAACCAAAATGACTACGACTAAGACTACACTGTGAAACAATATTGTTAAGAGTATATTCTCATTACTAAAGTATCAGTATCTGAGATTTTGAGTTTGGGTTCATTATTTTTGGTCAATGTCAATAAACTGTTTGTATTGTATCTTCATTTCCTGTTGCATGACCCAAGAATATCAAGGAATTCAGGACACTATGTGAGAAGCATTATCTTTACAGACTGCATTATTTATTCCTAACAACCTTTTTAACAGGCACATATCAGTGAATAACTACTTCTATGACGTATGACTCATTGTCCTGGACATTAAACCTATAGGTGTAATGCAGGGTAGGATATACAGTAGGTGGTTTTCCTGTATTATTTCCGCATGTGAGGTGCTTGGATATGCCGTGCGTGGTCAGTGACTGTGGCAGCTGATATGTTGTGGTCACGGTGACGCCTTCCTCTCCTGCCAGGTTGAGCAGCTGAAGGAAGAGCTAACTCACAGCCAATCAGAGAAGGAGGAGCTAAGGCAACGAGCCAATGAGCTTCAGCGGGAGGTGTCAGCAGTAAGAGACACACCTCTGTGTCTATTTGCTTTTCCTTCTGTCTTTCTTTATCTCTTTCTTGCTCTCTCTGTGTCCCAGGTTGACTGGCTAATGGCTGCTGCTGCTTGAGTAGATTCCCAGTAGTCACCCCCAGTAGTGTGACTGTGCTGTTCAGACAGCAGCAACTATAACTCTCAAATGTCACTCATACGAAGCAGCTAAAAAATAAGATCTGTTAATTCAACAACGGGCAACTTTGCATTTTGAGATTTAGAGAGCAACATGGGAAATGTATTCATATCATTACTTTGCCACAAGATATGATCACTTCATTTTTCTACTCTTGTTTTGGGTGTCATTGGAAGCACTACTTTCAATCAGATATTCCACACTTAACAACACCCAGTAAAGACAATGGTCCAACCATTAACTGCACTACCTTTAACTGGACAACTGAGAGAAATGTTCTTCCTAATATCACAGTTAACCTTTGTGTTTCGATTCAGGTTTTTTTTAATGTTAAAGTAGTAGGACATGGAGAAACATGAAGTTTTTATTTCCCAGTCTGTTGGTGATCAGTGGCTTTTGACAGTCATAGTTGTTTCTAGCAGTCTGAACTGTACAATTATAGAATCCAGCTGTGGCGTGCAATAGTATGCACATCTCTAACCTGCTTGTTTTTCTCCTCGCATGAGGTTTCTCCCAGCACAGTGGCTGGGATCAGTTTGCTGGGGTTTTTTACAGGATTTGAATTCTCTGTGTGGTTTGGGTCCATTCTTTTTTTTATGTCACATTAAATTCACTCACAAAATTCATTCACAATCACCCCATGAAATACCAAAGGAACTTAACTGTGGCAACCCTGGAAATGAAACAGTTGTCATGTTTCTACTTTTTTTATTTTAATAAGCTTGGGCTTATTGAAAGAATTGACCCCGACCCTCTGGTACAGATGCACAGCTGGTGAAGTAGAGAGCAAGAGAGTTCAATACTGGACTGACTTCCACGTGTGCTTAACTGTTGTTTTCTTTTCAGGAGAGAAATTAGAAAACAAGGCAATTTTTTTCTTTTTCTTTTTAAAAGTTGATCAAACTCTCAGCTGTCTGTGTATAAACGGACACAGTGCCCCTTGTAGAAGACCACTCACACACTGTGTTTATGATAAGTAATACTAGTGTAAAATTACCAGCTCTTCTTTCTCATTTTTCAAATTTAAGGTGGACATAGTAGGTCAATGACATTATATTCTCCTCTCTTTGAAGAACTATCAGGCTGTAAATATGTAAAACTATGCAGACATGAATGAGAGAGATCTGCCACACTTAATAAAGGTTATTATCCCTCTGAATAAAGTTAAAACAATTTGCAAAAATAAATAAAGCAATACATTGTGACTCAATTTTTCTCTTTAAAGCATCACTGTACTAGGCAGTTCTGTGCACGGCTTATTATTGCACATCCCTCTTATTTACAGTTGGTCTTCTACAATGGAAATAATAAACCTTAACATGCACCATAGAGTGACTGCTCACTTAGTAAAGCTTGTAGTGAATTTTAATACATTTTAATAGTTGTAAGCAGGTAATCCTCTCTTGTACACACTCTAACTGGTCTCTTGTCTTTCTATCTCCCCCTCTGTCTTCCTGTTGTGTGTGTGTGTTTCTCAGATGGACCAGGCGAAGCAGGATCTGAGTCGTAAGGACAGCGAGCTGTTGGCTCTCAGGACCAAACTGGACACTCTGAACAATCAGTTCTCTGACAGTAAACAACACGTGGATGTTCTCAAAGAGTCGCTCACTGCCAAAGAACAGAGAGCCGCCATACTTCAGACTGAGGTATGCAATCTTGTCCCTAACGCTATATGTGAAGGTACCATCAATATTTGGTTTGTGAATATTTATTTCCGCTGACTTTTACATATTTGTGTGTGCGTGTGTGCGCGTGCAAACAGGTGGATGCCCTGCGTCTGCGACTAGAAGAAAAGGAATCTCTCCTCTCTAAAAAGAGTCAGCAGATATCAGAGCTGACAGAGGAGAAGAGCACTCAGCAAGGAGAGATCACCGACCTCAAAGACATGCTGGACGTCAAAGAACGCAAAGTTAATGTGCTGCAGAAGAAGGTAAGAAAACACTGTGGTGGAACACAGGTGGAAAAAATGACAAAGTGAAATAAAAGTACAATGTTTGGAGGTAAACAGTCATCGCTGTTTCCTGATTGCAGCATTTGAGCTTCTTGTGGTCACACTATGTTTGTTTTCTGGTCCGCTCAAGCTGCCTCCTAGTTCTTTTTATTTTAAACAAACCAGTGTCCCTGCCACTCAGATTGTCAAACTCATCCCTGCATGTCCAGGTGATGTTCCTAACTAGTTTCCCCTCAGGAGTATGTATCTAAACAGATTTTGAATCTCAAGCTATACTATAAATTCAAACTGAATGAATAGAAATATTCACAGCAAGAGTCTTCTATTTAGATACAAATGTGTGAATAATTATTACTGAAAGATATTTTGTAAGAATGACTGGTAAGATACAGAGACACATTTGTTCACTTGACTTAGTGACCCTTCCACTCACATGATGTAATGTTGTCATGTAATGCTACAACCACTAGATGGCGCTGTAAGACTGTGTAGATTAGGGGCTGAAACCGACAGACAGGTGAGCAGGCGGACAGACGGATACATCACAGACAAGTACTGCTGGTACACAGGAAACCAGACGTACAGGGGTTTTCTGCATATTTTGCCCATTTTTCATTATGTAGTTTTGTGTGTGAGTCTCTCTGTGGTGATGCTGTCAGATAGGTGGATGGGTCGGAGTGACCCCCTGTCTTTGCTGTCTTGTATACACACATACACACACACACACACACACACACACACACACACACACACACACACATATCACTGTCGCTGACAAGCATTACACAGGTGAAGAGCTTTCAGAGAAACACACAGAGGGAGGGAAACTATAACATGTACAGTACAGTCCTGTAGTGGTTTTGTATGGATGGATGGATGGATTGAGTGTAAGGAAGAACTATCAATTATTTAGACAGTAACACAACAAATAAAGTGTAAGGATGATAAACAATCCAGTGCAGTCGAATCCTCCCATTTCCATCCTTTTGTGTCTCTCGCCGTAAAACCTCAACCTCTTAATTTGATCTCTCTCCATCCCTCTGTCTCTCCCTGTCCCTCCAGTTGTCCCTGTTAGACAAAAAAAATGTACAAATGGAGAGTGTGTGGAGATAATAGATAGAGACAATCAAGCAGACAGACATAAAGCAAGATAGTGAGGGGGAGGAGAGAGACACAGTGTGTTTGAAATCAGATGCATACTAATGAGTTCCTCTTGTTCAATAAATGATGACCTCTGCCGTCTTCAAATAGAATACAGTCCGGTGTCTGAGAGGGAGACAGAAATGCTGCTGACTCCTCCTTTATCTAATCCGTACTTATGATTGCCTCATTTCTCTTCTTGTACATGGAAAAGCTAAAAATATATTATTTTTTGTTTTGCAGTTTGTCCACCTCTTCCTCCTCTCGTCCTCCCCTCCTGATGGTTTTATCTGTCACTCTTTGTTAGCGGTGAGGGAAATTACCTGAGTGCATAGACAATTAAAGGCCCATCATCCTCCTTCTCTTTGTTGCTGAATATAATTTTCAGTTTCATGTGAGGAACATTATGACATAAATGAAGAGAGGCGTCAGCCAGTTTTTGTTTTGTGAACGTATTCCAGATCAGTATTACAGACGGTGTGTGTGTGTGTGTGTATGTGTGTGTGTGTGTGTGTGTGTGTGTGTGTGTTCATATGTGTGTGCATGCCAGGCATCCAGCAGTTGTCAGTTTCAGGAAGTGCAGACAGGATCAAAGAGTCTCACTGCCTCTCAATGTCAAGTGTGTGTTCGTGTATATGTGTGTGTATGTGAGAGAGAGAGAGAGAGAGGAGAAGGTGTCAGTCAAGCTGTCAGGTCAACAGTTGATTAATGAGGCGCTGGAAATGTTTTACTGTATGAACACACACACTCACAATATCCGTGGTACAGTAAATGTGTGTGTCTCACCTGCAGTGGAGTCAGAGGTTACATACCAATCTGATTTTCTTCATTTTTTTTGTGACAGGTTGTCAATCGCTTGGTTTCCTTTCTCTTTGGCAAAAGAAAGGATAGAGAGACAGAAAGAGAGGGAGACTGAGATTTTTTTTGTTGCAATTTTACCACCCAAGTTCACTCATAATAAGACATTGCATAAGCTCTCCATCTGTCCTTTTTCCTGCATTTGTTATTTCTGTTTCTGTTCGACCTTTTGTTCCATCCATCTTTTAATGAAGACCACAAAGTTGACACAACCATATCTTTGTCTGTGATCTCTCTCTCTCTCTCTCTCTCTCTCTCGCTGTCTCTCTCACATACACACATGCGCACACACACACACACATACACATGTGAGTCCTTCAGTTATTTCTGCTGATTTTGTGTTTTAATTGAAAATTAATCTGCTACCAAATCACTGTGAAAGGAAACAGGAGGACGGATGGAGAACGGGAGAAAGAGGTGGAGGTAGAGAGTGTGTATTTGGAGTAGGGGTTAAAGGTGGCAAAGTATAGGGAGAACATTTATGTTTGACAGCACAGCACCTCTCAGCCTTTTTTCTTGTTGAAAATCTCCAGATAGAATCACATTAGACCCCTTTTACAAGAATTTGTCGTTTGTGTTTGCTTTTGAATCAGTTTGAGAGGAAACAGGAGAGACAGAGAGGAAATGTGGGAAATTTGGACCATAATTTAGTGTTAAAACCTTTCTGTTTTGTTTATCCTCATTAATCTTTTAGTATATGTCTTGCTGTTTGTGTGCACAGCTATCAACTGTCAAATAAACTCTCTTACACTCTGTTAAGTCGTATGTAAAACGAGTACTAAGCAGCAAAGTTGAAGATAAAATAATCAAGAGGGCCTCAAAGATTATTCTTTGTAGACTAACGCTGACAATCATTTGGATAAACATACAGAGGAATTGTATCAGATTATGAGATTTGTTTCAAATATTTGTTCAGTTTTAATTCATTCTGACAGTGTATTTTGATTGATTAACACCAAATAAATCAACTAAATCTTTTTTCTTTTTAACTTTATTTGTTGCTGTTACTGTACCTGGTTAACTTCCTGTTACCAGGGAAGTTGGGTGGACCAAAGGGATTTTAGCCAATCGTAGATATACCTGCATTAGATGATAAGTAACGAGATTGCAGTTGCAAAAAGGAAAAAAAACTGAAAGTAAAAAGGAGAAATATTACATTCATAGTACAGTTGTACCCACATTAACATACTACTTATTTAATGTTCAGTGTAGCCAAATTTAGTTTATTATAATTCATCTTTTTCATGTCTTAGGCTGTGGTTTTATAGCCTTTATTCATGTATATGTTGTTGTATTTGTCATTACCTCACCAATCATTCTGTTGGTTTCTGATCGTGCCATGGAGCCACGTTGTTATGGTAGACCAAGTGCAGTGGGTACAATGGTAAAATGTCACTATCTCTACAATTCACTTGCAAAGTAGATTGTTGATGTCTTCAAGCTCTAGTCACAAGCAGTTACCCCAGTGGACTGCTCTCTGCTTTGTTTTGACTGACTTTCAGACTCCATCAACTTGCCAACAGAATATCTTTTTCTTTGGTAAATATGTGAGTAAAGCATCTACACAAACCATTCTGTCGATGAGTATTTCTCCTTCTCTCTCTGCAGATAGAGAACCTCCAGGATCAGCTGAGGGATAAAGAGAAACAGCTTAGCGGTCTGAAAGACAGAGTCAAGTCTTTACAGACAGACACTTCCAACACCGACACAGCACTGGGAACACTGGAGGAGGCTCTGGCTGAGAAGGTACACACACACACACACACACACACACACACACACACACACACACACGTTGCTGGTCAACCTCAGGTCAACTCCCGAGCAAGGTTACATTAATAAAACCACTATGAGCAAAACCGCCGACCACCCACACAATGATCAAATGACTCTGGATGAATGGAAATGAACCAATAATCACATTGGCTGTTTCATTATTAAACCATTCACAGCCTGTGTTCATAAAAGATCATAATCCTTCCAACACGCAGCCACATGGTGCAAACAGATTGGAACAGAACAAACAACCGTGCCATCTATCATTGTTTGGGTCTAAACATTCAGATACCACCGTCATGAAACAGTCCTCAACCCCCTGAACCAGCAACAGTCTGTTTCATGATTCTTCAAGCTGCTTTAAGTGAGGACTTGACCCTGATTCTGGGAAACCAACCGATGAGACCGGCACACCACTTTCAAGTGTTTGATGAGAATATATTTTTGTGCTGTTATGCACGATTATGTTACCGACTTGATCTCCTTCACACTTGCACACACACACAGGAAACAGGGCTATTAACTGTCCGGTGACTAATATTCAGGGTGTTGGCTGGATGTGTGAGTGTTGGCAGGACGATGAAGCCGATGACTCCTGCTTCACTCAAATGACTTTCATGAGCTTTTTTTCCCTTCATTTTCATTGTTTTGGTGCTTTTGGATATCTTTCTTGGTTTCTTCCTTTCTTCTTTTTCATCTCTCCATCTCTTCTTCCCTCTCTTTTTTTCTTTATTTTTGTTACTGTCTCACACACATTGTTTTCTATTGTGAGTGTTATGTTTCATAGCAGAGTAGAAATATTATATTAACTTTTACTGTTTTTCTCTTGTGTCACACTTAAATTTTATGCAGAACACCCTGTCTGTTTCAGGCATCTTAAAGTTTATTGTTTTGTTTTATATTTTGTCAGTGCATATAGTATTAATAACCCATACTCCATTGAATATTTGTGTTCTTTAAAATATTAATGTTATGATTTTGCAAGTATGTCTTTATATTGTTTTATGATATAAAAAAATAAAACCAAATCAGAATTTTTTTAATTATTATTATTATTCAAGTAGATGCTCTACTGTAGGTCTCCACACTAATTCACATACAAACAAGCTTTTGTATGTCCATACTTGTGAGGACTGTCATTGACGTAATGTTCTCCCTAGCCACCAACACTAACCTTAACATCATGTCTGTATGTCTTAAACCTCAAAGCCTAATTAAATGTCCTCACTTCCCAAAAATGTCCACAAAACTGAAATCCCTCCTCACAAAGACAGAAGTGCAAGAACTCACACAGAACAGCCAGGACACACTCTCTGGGCTCTCTGTGCTGCTTTTGTGTGTGTGAACTTTTGTACTTTTTCTTGAACTGGCCGCTGTGTTGTTCTATAGCTGGAGAGCGTCTATAGTGTTTTAGTGGTTGTGAATTTTACATCTTGTGCCAGAACGTATTACGTGTCTAAAATCACTGTTGGCCGTTAGATCCTGTCAAAGCTGCCATGTACATAAAGTTTAATGCGACTGTTATTGGTATAGAAACTTGATATTGAGTGACTGTGAATGGCTGTTGGAGTGTATGAGGTGATTTTATTCTCTGTCTGCTTCTCTCTTTCCATCACTCCTTCTCCCTTGCCTACCTTTTTTCTCTCCTCTTCTTTCTTTCTTTCGACTCTTTCTCTTCCTGTCCTTCCAACCTCCATCCCTCTTTCATCCTCTCCTCTTCCACCTCCTCATCCCTCTCTGTGTTTAGGAGCGAATCATTGAGCGCCTGAAGGAGCAGCGAGAGAGGGAGGAGAGAGAAAAGGGAGAGGAGATGGAGTCCAGCAAGAAGGAGCTGAAGGAATTGAGGGAGAAAGTTTCCCAGCTACAGGCTGACCTGGCTGACCGCGAGGTAGAAGACACGCACACACACACACACACACACACACACACGCGCACACACACACACACACGCACACACATCCACATCCACATCTGTGCTATAAGTCAGAAAAACACTCTCGCCTCTACCTCTCTGTGTCCCTGTCAAGGAAACGTGATTGATCTATCACTGTAGAACAGACCTCGAATCCTCCCGCTGTCCGCTTGCTGAAGGACAACAACGATAAAACTGTCACGTTTCCTTGACAACAATATGCAAAACCCACAACCAATGGAAACAGTGATGGGAGCTGAATTCTTCTTGCTGTGACCCCTGTGATTCATACAAAACAAAACAGCAGAGACAGGGAGGGGGAGACAGAGAATGACAACACATTTTCAGACGATGTCGTCTCTTTATTCACCGCAGCACAGCACAGTAGGAAAGTTGCAATTAACCACTTCAGGAAAAACAAAATTCAAAAAAATACTTTTTTCCTTTATTTTGAAACAGCATAACAGAATATATTCGGAGAGCAAGATACACACATGGTCAAATTAAATACACACCTTTCTTATAGTGCTGTCCTGTCATGAACACATACAAAACAAAACGAACAACATCAGGTGTAAGCTACAGCCAGGAGGTGGTTCACATAAAATCACAAATTTGTTGATGTTTTACATTTTGATTTGTCATGTTATTAACAGACAAGATACAGATACATTAGTGAGCTTTATATGTGCTGAGAGGTGGATATTTTACTTTTGGACAGAGCCTGGTTAGCTGCTTCCCCCTGTTTTCAGTCCGTATGCTAAGTTAAACTAACCACCCGCTGGCTGTAGCTTCATATTTAGCGTAAACATGTGTCTAAATCTTGGCAAAAAAGGCAAAGAGGCATGTTGTTCCTTTGTGATACTGGTGAAAAGTCCTTTGTGCCTTTTCTGATTGCTCAGCTAATTTTTGTTATTGTGGAGTCATAATCCCTGTTGCACGCCCATTATATAATTTCAAAAATACATGGGAAAAGTTAGGGAGAAAACAAGAATTCCTCTCTACACTGCTAAACACAGATGTGGGGTTTGTCTGACAACAGCAATATATATGTGTACCTAAATATAATCGGAGTAAGCAGCAAGGTTTCTCTGACCAAAGCCCAGTCAAACATGATGATCTGTAGTCTGGAGTTGGTATTGTCAGTCAAGGGTAAAATTACACGTCTGGGTGTCTGTCCTTCTGGTCCCGCTGGTTTCTGTTTCACTGCCCCTAGCAAAAGAGGAAAAGACCAGAAAAGAAAGGGAGTGAGAGACTTCACGGATGGAGGGATCGAGCTGGAAGAGTGAGAGAAGAGACAGGTCATGGGAAAAGGTTTTTAAGAACAAGGGACAGAGTCATTATCCTAACTGTGTAGGAAAACCTTAAAGGATAATTCCAGTTTATTACAACTTAGATTTTGTTTATATTCTTCATCAGCAATAATAATAGTATTTCTGAGATTACTGAGATCCAGTGTGAAAAAAGCCCCAAAGGGACAAGAAACACAAGTCGGCCACACTTATTTGGATGAGAAAGAGAGCGATAAAACTACAAGTCAAACTGTCATTGTAACCAACATTGCAGTTTACTTGCTATATTTGTGCTCACACACAATTTTACTGTGCAGTTAAGGATTATTACCTAGAAGAAAATAAGACCCAAGATGTAATACACCTGATGGGGGTTAGTGACAACACTGTTGCAACCTCAGCAGTAAAGTGGTGTGGTGTTCATTTCCTTCATCAGCACTCTCCGTTATGCTTTCTTTTCTCTTCCAGACATCGGTGTTGGATCTGAAGGAGAAGGCTTCCTCTCTGGCTTCCTCCACTCTGAAGAAGGACAACAGGCTGAAGAGTCTGGAGATCGGCCTGGAGCAGAAGAGGGAGGAGTGTATCAAACTGGAGAACCAGCTTAAGAAGGTTAGCTGAAAAGACCATCAGTTAAGTGACATAACCAGGAAAAATCAGATGCTTTCACAGAGGCAGCTAGAGCTTTTTTTAGCTACCTGTCATTTGGACCAAAACAAGTTGCCATGATGGATAGACAAGACTTAAGTGATGGTGAAGAAAGAATTGTACATACGGTAGATACCAGTACATACAGTACGGGCAGAAACAGAGTTGTACAGAAGTGGAGGGTTTTAAACGATAGAACCTCTTCTGTCTTCCCTTCTTTGTTTTCCCTTAACTGTTTTCCAAGAGAGGTGTGTGTGTGTGTGTGTGTGTGTGTGTGTGTGTGTGTGTGTGTGTGTGTGTGTGTGTGTGTGTGTGTGTGTGTGTGTGTGTGTGTCTTCATATCACATATTCTCTCCCACACAGCAGCCCATAAAATGGTGTGTGTGTGACGGCTCGCTGACAGCCTTACAGTCATTTTCACAGAGTGGAGAAGACAGCACCACCACCACACCCTGAATGTGTATGTAGGTCTGTGTGTGTGTGTATGTAGGTCTGCAGGCTCGCGCGCGCGTGTGTAAAAGTATGTGACAAAGAGAGAGAGTGAGAATGTGTATGAAGGTGTCAGTGAATCGCTGGTGTTTCTCTCATTTCATTTGACTTAATTTCTGAGTCTCTTTCTGTTACCATGGATGGAAAAAAGACAGAACTTGTGTCTGTGTGTGCAAACTGATTGAGATTCTGCATGTGACATTGTGTGTGATGTTTCTTTTTTTCCTTTCTTATTTGTCTTTCTCTCCGTCTCTCTTCTCCTCCACCCAGATCTTCTTATAATATCGTCAGACACCCAAACATTTCCTCTCCACATAAAGACTTGTAAAAACTGTTGTGCACTTCCAAAACTAATAGGGTTTATGTATTGTGGGACGAAGGCGTGTGCACACACACACACACACACACACACACACACACACACACACACACACTCACACACAAAGTCAATCTGTCCCAAGAGCAACATTTGCTTCTGGGAAACACACACAGATGTTCTAACCTCTAAGCTGGTTATAACTCGTTTTTTTTTCTCTTTGTTTTATTTCATTTCGTTCTTTCTCTCTTTTTCGGCGTCTTCTGCATCGCTGAGGAGAAACAAGGAAACCACTGCAACTCAGTTCATCTTACTTTTGTGTGTGTGCTTGACTTAGACTTATTAATAACATAACCCCAAACCCACTGAATAACACGCATACACACACACATTTATAATATAATACATTGCTCCAATACTTTGATTTATGACCAGATAACTTCAGAAATAATGACATTCCCATCAGCCTCAGCTGTACTTTGTTTTTAGTGCTGATTACCAAATAGTAGAATGCTAACACGCTAAACTAAGATGGTGAACATGCTAAACATTACCTGCTAAACATGCTGGCACAATTCATTACCTGCTAGCATGTAAACATGCATAACACCTGACAACACCATAATAACACCTGCTACCATGTCATTGTGAGCATATTAGCATTATGGTCAGCCCAAAGCTCCATTGTTAGTACAGACCTACAGAGCAACTAGCGTGGCTATAGACACTTTTTTTCTTTTTTACAGAAAAATATGCTCATTGTGGGGTTTTTTTTGGAGAAGATCAATTCAAACTTATACCATCATTTTATGCCTTTACCTTTTTAAAATAAAAATTCAAATGGATTAATACATGTATTTTTAAACAGAAACAAAGGAGCCGTAAAGGTATTGTACATGATCTATTAAAATCCTGCACGTTTCATGATTTTGAGCACAACTGATGAGGCCACATTAAGTTAAAGAGTCTCCATTTCAAATATGGTGCACAGTCAACCTGAGCTGCTGAATGTAATATCTGTAAAATAAAGGTTTGGTATATAAGAGTTTACAAATCTTGTGTCTGTGAATATAATTTTAGTAAAGAGCAATTACAGACCAATTCTACCCTCAAGCAATCTGAAAAAGCCATGTGTCACTTTCATCAAATCCATCCACCATATCCTCAGCACACATGTTGTTATTGGCACATCCTTTTAGTGTGAACTTATCGCTTCCATCAAATGGTGGTCATCTCATTTTGAAAGCTAACGCTTGGTTTATTTTTAATAATTAATTTCTGTTCCAGGCTCAGAGTGCAGCAGCAGAGTCCCAGGCCAGCACTGAACTCTCCGAACGCATCTCCTGCCTGGAGCAGGAAGTGACCCAGCACAAGGAGGATGCTGGAAAGGCCCAGTCTGAGGTGGAACGGCTGCTGGAGATCCTGAGGGAGATGGAGAATGAAAAGAACGACAAGGAGAAAAAGATCCACGAACTGGAGAGGTGAGAGGGATGAAGATTGCATCTCTGTCCTTCCTCTATTAACCTCAGTCAATAGAAAACAACTAAGACTGTCTTTACTTGTTAAAATGATCATTTAATGTAAGAATAGGCTCCTTTTTGTTGTCCATTTTCAATTCAGTTTCAGGCAACACATTGTTGGAGTCTATGGTAATCTTCCCTAAAGTACTAATCCTTTAGTTTTTCCTTTTTTTCACCCCTCCTCTTCCTTCTTTCTTCCCTTTTTTCTCCTTTAATTTCTACCCTAATTTCTTCTTCTCATCATCGCCCCTTCCTGTTTTTTTTCATTTCACCTTATTTACATGTGTGTATGCATAAATATGAATACATTCCGGTCATTCTGTGTGAGTGGATTTATGTGTGTTTGCGTGTGTGTGTGTGTGTGTGTGTGTGTTTGTATGTGTGTGTGCGCCCATCACACCCCAGAAATCCTTCCGCTTCTCATCTGTGGCGTTCTCAGCAGTCGCGAAAACAGGCCCCTCCCCCTGCTGCATCTCAGCAGCCTATGGGGGGGATGGTGTGGGACTACCTGGGCACGTGAGTGGCTGGTGTCCCTGTCAGTCAATTAGACCGATGCACGACCAAACTCACTTTGCTTGTCAGAGGACGGGATATGAGAGTGCTCTGATAGCAACCACTCCCATGTGGAAAAGTTTATGGAATTAAACATTTTCCTTCAAAAGTGAACTGTGGTGAACAGTTTTATTCAAAGTACCTCAAGTATCAACCACCACAGGGCCACAAGCTTTGATTCAAATATTGCTTGACGGCATCTAATGCATATAGTCACATTCACAAGATGCTTTTACTTACTTTTATATAGTAATTTATCATAAGTCTGATCTTTAATAATGGTATTTATAAGCATGCTCTAAAAGTATTATTCTCAAAAATACAAATCCTTTAGAGCTGAAAGGATTAGTCGTGTCAACTACTGACAATAGTTGAAACAACTGGTTAATCATATCTTTGAATTTTGGACTGTTGATTAAATAAGCAATTTCATGTCACCTTGGGATCTGGGAAATTAATCCTTAAAAATGTTCTGAATTTGATAGATAAAACAATTAACCTGTTAAATGAGAAAATAATCAGCAGACGGATAGATAATCAAAATTGTTAGTTGCAACCTTAAAATCATTTTTGGATGTATCACATTTAAAGAAAATGAAAAGTCAAATAAATGTGACTTCTCAAGAGATTTCCTATTTTTGGCAGCCTTTTCCACATGGGACATAGCTGAGTATGTTCACTAATAATCACCATCAGAGAGTTGCAGCATTGGATCAGTACTCGCTAGGCCTCTATTATGGCTTATTGGACTGTTTTCAGATTGGAAAAAAATACCAGTAATCAGCCCTGTTGTACTCTTGCATGTCTGTGCCATCAGCAGAAGTTTTTGTCGTCTGTTATGCTGCAGCAAGACAAGCCAAACTGCGCCCAAAAGTTTGTAAAATGAGGGCACAGTTTGGCAACAGAGTCTTTGCTGTACAGCCTGAAACTCTTTGAGTCTCTGTTCCTGTCAATGATGCAACTCTTTCATTTAGTGGCTCTGTCTTCATGCTACACTTTTGTTTTACTTTCAGCCGAGGATGCTTGACTTGCAGAGTTTAACACACTCTTTTTCTTTCATTAGGAGTCTGGACAGTTCACTATGTTTTTGTCTTGTAATTTCTTTTATAATAACAGGAATGAAATGTTTGTTTCTAACTACTTTTCTACCTGTCTGTGTAATTTTGGATCAACCTGTCTGTCTCCAGCTCTGTATGTCTGCCAGTTTACACTATCTACCTCATTAACTATTATTAATCTGTCTGAACTTTCTGTTTGTATCTGATTATCTGTCTGCCTGCCTGCCTGCCTGCCTGCCTGCCTGCCTGCCTGCCTCAGTGTTTACCTGTCTCCCTTAATATCTGTTTCATTCTTTCTGTCTGTGTTTGTTGTATGTCTGTTTATGAGCATCTCTGTATGAAGAGGATTATAAAAATGGGAGCCTCAAGAGATAAAGTCGTTTCTTTAACAAAAAGTACCTCTTAAGGAAGGTCAGAGGTTTTTAGCTCATGGCCAAGAGTTAAATAAGAGCAAAACTATTTGAAGTTTACAAAGAGGTTGAATTAAGTTATTTCTTAGCTAAAGTAATGAGAGTAAATTTGCCTTTGAGGGTTAGATGTGGTTATGAAAATCTGTCTCTCTGTCTTTATGCATCTCTATGCCTTTGATTTCTGAATATGCTGTCTGTCTGCACCATCTCTCTCTCTCTGTCTCTTTAATCTTTTCCTTCATTTTCTTCCTTGGACATGATCTCTATCCACTCCCACTCCAAACTATAAACCCCCCTCTCTCTCTCTCTGCCTCTCCCCGTCTGTCTGTGTGTTTAGTAGTTTGACTGCAAGACTAATGGTTGTTAATGATTTTAGGGAGATTCAGTATTTCCTCAGTGACTCTGTCTGGCCAGTTGAAATAGTAGACTATTAATAATTCAGCACCTGCTGACTTTAAACTAGTGGATTTTAACTGCATATGTGTGTTATTTAGTATGCCAGTAGCCACAGATGCAGATTTACAGCGGTGCTAAGGTTTGGGATAACATTGTAATGTAACTTTATAACCATTTTAAAGTGCAGATGGGTGCACATGTGGGATTTCTTATATCATATGTATTAGAAAGATGTTTCCCTCTCCCAGTGGAGAAGGATAAAATAAAGGGTTCTCAGCAACTTATATTTAATATCTGAACTTTGCAGGCTGCTCTCAGGAAACTGGGAAGGTATTAAATTTAGAGTTAGTACTACATGTTTGAGAACTGTATCCTATAATAGTGAAATTGAGATTAAGTAGATTTTTATGAGGAAATTTAACTTTCCTTTTACACGCTAGCACACACATTCTTTACTGTGAAGGAAGTGGTTTGTAGAGGTTATATTAGAAAGTCCAAGGATATGTGATGCTTTATACATCTTTACGTTTAGAGGTTTTATTTAGCTGTGAGATGTATGATGAGGGAATCTACATCCCTGGTAGATTTTAGGCTGTGGTATCTATCTATCTATCTATCTATCTATCTATCTATCTATCTATCTATCTATCTATCTATCTATCTATCTATCTATCTATCTATCTATCTATCTATCTATCTATCTATCTATCTATCTATCTATCTATCTATCTATCTATCTATCTATCACCCACTGCCTCAAAACCTACTGTCAGGCTCCACTGAGACATGCTCTGTTAGTGCTTGTCCACAGATGTTCCTTCAGTGTTCAATATATCCAGTAACTAGGCTTTTTTGAACCTGCAAGCACTGACTCTATAGCATTACGTGTGCTAATACAGACTTTATTCCAAGTCTACCTAACCCTGCTGTGAGTTATAAGAGTTAGCCTCGAGCTAACAGGTATGTCAGAGGAGGATACATTTGCCTATGGCCAACTCTTAGCTTGGCACAGAGGCTAACCTTAGGCTAGGAGTGAGCAACGGGAACATTCCTAATGAAAAGATCAGATGTGGGTTAAATAAGGGTAAAAATCAAGCCTCTGTCTTTCCCCTCTAGTGTAAATCCAGCTGTAATGGTACCAGGTTATTTATTTCAGTAACTAGGATGGTAATTGGAGCAGACTGAGTGACTTCACACTGAGGGGAAATGGAGCTGAAAATCTGCCCTGATGGCCAAAATAAAGGATTTGGATGGATGAGTGGAAAACAGAGAGAGGGAAGGAAAGAGGAAAAGGGAAAGGTAGGTGGTGGTGGTGGAGGAGGGAGAAAAACAGCAAGACAGAACTGCAATAACGGGTGGAGACATGGAGAGAGGAAGAAAAGAACAGGCAACATGGTGGGGATATAGGGAAACAGAAAACGAAACTGACAGAAAAGACTGTGGAGGGAAAAATAGAGAGAAAAGGGGACGGAGGTTTGGAGATATGTAGAATATAAACCAGAGTAATGGGAAATTAGAGAAGTTTATTGCGTGTTATATTGTTCTGTAATGGACAATTTGTCTCTGGCACGCTGTTGTTACTGCGCGTTCCCAGGCAAAAGCTCACCCCTGAGTTTGGGCTTTGCCAGGTTGACCAAACGCATCAGGAGTGATAGTGGGGAATACACGTTTGAGGTCAACCAATTTCAGGAAGTGAATTTCAAATTTCATATCTTTATGTTTGCATGCCGCATGTTCATGTGGCCCCAGCGGGAAGCGAAAGAAGTCGTCTGCGATATCCAGACCACTGGAGAAGAAATAATTCATAGTGATCACACTCTCTGCTTATGCTTTGATTGGCTAATTGCTCACTTTCTATGCTTTGTGATTGCATTTGTGTGCCCTTAAACGCTTATTGAGGTCATGCTTGTAGAGGTCTTGTTAGGTGAGCAGGCGTCTGGTTGCTGTACTGAAAAGGAGAAATACCTGCATTTGACCTGTCTGTCTGTCTATGTGACTGTCTGCCTGCCTGCCCAGCTGCTTGCTTGGTCATGCCTGTCTTCCTGTCTGCCTGCAGTTTCTCTACATTCCTCCCTGTCTCTCTGTCACTTCCTCTGTCTCTCATCTCTTTCCTCTTTGAAGAGTGATCAAGCTGGCTAACCTAACGCTCAACTCCTGTCTCCCCTCTCACCTTTCCCTCTCCTTCTCTGTCTCTCTCTCCCTCTCTCTCCCTCTCTTTTATCTTTACAATGCAACACTCTCTCCTGCTCTACCCAGTCTTGCCTCAAGGTTAGTACTGCATGCCTATTTTTCTTCTTCCGTCACTGTCTCTCTCATCTCTCTCCTTCATTGTCATACTTCTTGTCCTTGCATCGGGACACTCTCTCATCTCCTTCATTCTGTCATAAACTCTGTTTTTAATCATTCTCATCATGTCTGTCTCTCTTTGAAGGAGACACCTTGACTTTCACTCTGTTCTCTTTCTCTGTCACATTGCTGCCTCTTTGAAGAGGAAACATTATTGTCTCTTCCTTTCACTCTCCATTATAACTCTCTGCCAGTCTCATCACGACACCAGCATTTTTAACTTTAATGCTACCACTAAGTTTAATAACTTAAAATTTGAGACGACCACAGCAAACAAGTAAAAATGTTGTAACAGCGCATCGCCATTATTAACTTGGACTGCGGTGAACTTTTGCTCAGGGGTCTTCTTACTTCTGTTGGGTTTCTGTCTTTGTGGCTCTTCCAGAGAAATCACAGCACATTTTGTTCCTGTCACTACTTTTGTTAAGCAGTTAAGATAGACTGGGATTCAGCTCAAGTTGTGGTGAACTTTTTACACTGTTCAACTCAGATTTCACAATCTTTTTCTGGTCTGTTACCCTGTGTTTAGCTCTCAGAATTGTCATGACCTCAGCAATTAGACCATTAACTTGTTGTGGTGGGGTTTTAAAGGGATAGTTTTACATTTTGGGAAATTAGCTTATTGCCCTTTTTGTTAAGAATTGGAAGATTGATGCCACTCTCATATCTGTAGGATAAATATGTTGCTGGAGCAAGGAGAGGGTTAGCTTAGCATAAGGCCTGGAGACATAGGGAAACAGCTAGCCTTGTTCTGTCCAAACGTATTAAAGCTCACTAATTAAAACATTATATCCCATTGTCATCAACACCCTGTCAGCAGAGACACCAGTCCCTGCTTCTGGCCAAGAAACTGTCGAGCTGGGCTAGCTGTTTCCGCCCATTTTCCAATCTTTACGTTAAACTGAGATAACTGTCTCCTAGCTGTGGTGTTATATTTAATGAACAGACATTAGGAAAGTGTCACAAAAGTGAATATATCAAACTATTCCTCTAAGTATGGTATCATATAGCATTTTCCACATCCCAAGTTTGAAAACTCTTGTCTTTTTCTTCTTTTTTTGACTATTACATTTTCTATTATCTGTGCTCAGAAAGTGACTCTTTAATGAGATTTCAGCATGCAAACCCCAAAGTCTGACTTTGGTCGTTTCTAACAGACATATCAAAGTCATATTGAAATTTCTCTGACCTACACATTGTGATCGACCACATAATAACCACTTCTTCCTTCTGTTTCCTGCATAAATGTGGTGGTCGGAGTGTTTTGTGCGCCCTGCTCTGCTGTAAAGGTCTCCCCAGTGCCAGTTCTCTTTGCTCGTCCTTTCCTTTTTAACTTCTAGAGCCACTGTTCCCCTGCCGTCTTGTCAGCTTTTTCAATGCTGTTGTTCTGGTGTTTTGTGATTCAACTCTAGAGGGGGAAAGAAACAAAAGAAAAAGTTAGCATTGCCTTGCTGTCTGGTAGACGACAGAAAACTTCTTTTTCTTCTTCTGTCCTTTTTGTGTTTTTTTTTTTTTTTCTCGTCCTGTCTTTTTTTTGTTGTTTTGATCTTGAGCTAAGGAACTCCTCATCCACTGCCAAGTGTCAGACATCAAGGTTTCTGTAGCTTAAAAAGGAATTGCATTGTTTCTTTTGTGTGTGTGTGTGTGTGTGTATGTGTATGTGTGTGTGTGATCCCTTTGAGGTCCTGTATGACTCTGAGCATTGAGGTTGTGCATGGATTTGTCAGCTAATTGGCGACAACAAGCAGACTCACACACACGCACGCGCGCACGCGCTATCACAGACCATGTATGTTGGTTTTTTTCTTCCACACAGATAAACACACATGCAAGGAGGAATTTGCAAGTTAATTGGTGCCAACACTATGATGACTACTGAGAGTTATCAAATTAAAATACCTGTATACACACACACACACACACACACACACACACACACACATAAGGGCTGAGGGAAAATGAAAAACATACTTTTTGTTTACAATTTTGATGAAGAATATTATTCTGCCTTGTAGTATATTATATTAACCTTTGTATTTTGTAGCTTCATTTCCACAGTGTTTACGATCTCAACAGGTGAAAAAGGCAAAATTAATCATTGTTCTTTCTTCTGACCTTATTAAAATACAGTTTTTCGACAAAGTATTAAATTGTTAACTCTGCCATAAACAGAGCTTTGGGAACATCTGATGATGCTGATGAGTTACATAAATGACCATAAAACAGTGTTTCTATAACAAATAAGGAAATATTTTTTGCTTTACGTGTTAAATTGGCTCTGTGTTAACAACTACGTCCCTTTTGTTTGCCAAAAAGTAATTTACAGACATAGACGTGTTCAGTGTGTTATCCTACATTGTGACATGGGGATCATTAGACCTCTTATGACTAAACTGATACAAAACTCCAAACACAGAAATCACTGACCTCCCACCCTCCCTTGCTTCTGCTCAGTACATTGTATATGACCGTAATGGTTGCAATGGAAAATAAAAACAAAAGGTGAAAAGTAATGATGGACAATCAATTACACAAGGAATGTCCACTTGGGTTGTTTTTTAGGTAACAGACGAGCGGCAGCCAAATCCTGTAAAATTGCCACTATTTGCTCCTCAGAGCATCTTATTCTCTCAGGATGAAGGGTGTCAGTCATTTCTTTGAGCCACAGTCGGTTAATCATTTGACAGAACATTAATCGGCAGACATTTTGATAATTCATTTTGATTTTTTATTCACCAAAGGATTAATCGGAAAATCATCCAGAGATGAATCAGTAATGAAAACAATCAGATGTGGAGCCTATGAAAATCCACTGTTTTTTTCCCCATGTTTTACAGCTGGGGACACCAAACAGACACAGTTATCATTTAAAAATTATGTTTGTAAGCAATTGTTATAGAATTAGGAAAAGTCACAAAGTATCAAGGTGTTAAAAGTTAAAAAGATCATTAAAAATGAAAGCAATGCTACTGTATTGAGGCATATAACAGCATACTGTAAGTAGTGAGACATGCTGATAGTCCTCCTGTACTGTTGACTCTAATCTGGAATTCAAATCAGAAGACGAATATGAAGCTGAAGAACAGAGTGTCAGTGTGTAACGCAGGGACTTTGTCATTTTCCATGTTAAACAAAGACACTGCCAACAACAACTCCAGCTCTCTGTCACATGCTTACATTATTACTATTATCTAAACACTCTGAGGTGAGTGTATTGTTAGTTCTGAAGTGGCGATATATCTCCTGAATATGATTTATTTTCATAAGGACAGATGCAGTTGAGAAAGACATTTAATTCTGTCTGCAGTTTTATCACAGTATTTTTACAGCTAGTTTGGAGTAACCCATACCGTGGCAGTTTACACACACACACACACACACACACACACACACACACACACACACAAACACACACACACACACACACACACACACACACACACACAGGCCTCAGCTCCTTATTTACCCCACAAATTTACTGGTCTGCCTGAGGGATTTCCTACAGTCATTCTGCAAATCATAAATTAAGCATTTCTTTCTTTACTCCTCAGAAATGTCCTCCTTGTACTCTAAGTTTTTCTTCCGCACCAGCAGTGGGCAAGACTAAACTATTATGTTTTGATCAGTTTTTTTCTTATGTTTTATAGTTTTTATAGGCTTAGTAAACCAAACCAATATTTCCTGTATTTTCAAAGGAAATACTGAATTCCAAATAGTTAAAAGGAAATCCTTGATGTTAATGTTGGGTGAACTATGTGCAGTAAACATACATGAGGCCCCCGAGCATTTCTGATCAAATATTTATACAGGTCTCCAAATGTAATATTAATATTACCTTAATGTGGGTCCCTGAATATCAGCAGCATACTAATGAGGGAGGCTAAAAAGTTTGTTTTTTTTATTTTGGAGAGTTTGATGTTTACTGAAGTTTATGAGATTGCGTGTGTATGTGTGTGTGTGCGTTTTCATTTTTACCAGCATTTGCAAGCAGTGTTCACTGTTTTATTTTTTTACTTTTTAAGCTTAAATGAAGACTATTTTATGTTAGTGTATATGTGTCTGTGTATGTAGCATATATAAGAGAGAGTGTGTGTGTGTGTGTGTGTGTGTGTGTGTGTGTGTGTTTGTTTGTGTGTGTATGGTCAGTACATGACGATATTTTTGTGGTTTTGCAAAATTTAGGAAGTTCAAACACGCCAACGTACTTGTTGCTGTCAACAAGTATGTTAGTGTGTGTTTACATTAGCACATAATATATGTTTACAGTATATACCACAGTGAGTGTGTTTCTGTGTAAATGGTGAAAAATGGATGCATGTTGTTGTTTTATTTGCGCAAATGTGTGTGTGCTTTAAAAATGTGTGTGTGGTCCAACCCAGAGATTTAATCTAATACAAAGCAGGTTGTGTTCGGAGCGGTTCACAGCATCGTCCCTTGGTGTGAGTGTCTAATTGAGTGTGTGTGTGTGTGTGTGTGTGTGTGTGTGTGTGTGTGTGTGTGTGTGTGTGTGTGTGTGTGTTTGTTTGTGTTTGTGTCCTATCAGCACAGTTTCGGTAAATTTGTGCCTTGTACATTTATCCTGCGTGTCAAAGAGTGCAGGATTGTGTGTGTGTGCACTGTGTGTGCACTGTGTGTGCACTGTGTGTGCACTGTGTGCGTGTGTGTGTGTGTATATGCGACGTGGTTTCACTGCACATTAGTGTGTTGTGTTTACAGCACTGTGGGTAAAGTGAACTCTCTCGTGATTCCGCCTCCTCCAGCGGTTTGCAGCAGTTGTTGAAAGTGATTTCAGAGGGAGAGTGAAGGAAGTATTTTACATATTAAAACAACTTCAAATGGCGCTGAGCCTCCGCTGAGCAGAGCCACTGAGTTCAACAAGGAACTTGTGCTCCTGAAGGCAACGAGTGCAATCAAAGTGTTTTAGTGTTTAATTAAATGTGCAAAATGAAAACTGTATTCATGTAACATCCGGTTTGTTTGTCAGGACATAAAGGAGGGGAAGTGGAAAGAAAAGGTTGAGCTGACACATGATGTATGGTGTAGAATCTGAACTCATGTCACAGTATCACAGTTACAGGATAATACAGAAATAATATTAATCTGATACTTAATCAAACCCTGTAGGGAAACCCCTCTTTCTCCTGCCTTTCCACATGAGGCCAGAGGTCCAGATCACATAGAGGAGAGTGAGATTCAGTAACTTCCTCGAAGTAAAAATCTATTTATTTAGCATAATGATGCATTTAGTGTCATAAAATCGTAATCAAAGGCAAGTCACTGTCAGTATATTCATCTCTTCAACCCTGACAGAATGACAGGTTCTCACAAAGCATCATTATAAACCTGCAGACTTTAACCTTAAAGTCAACATCACACCGTTTGTACAGATATAAAAGTATAGAAGATATGTCTGCGTAATTATGAGGAAACGTGCATAAAATTATTACAAAGAACATGTAGAATATATCCATTTTATGTAATTATGCAGCATAAAAAATGTCATCTTGTCAAGCACAGTCAGGATAAATATGTGATATTAATATGGAAAAATGAATGGAGCCATTACGGTTGAAGAGTTTACTGTAACTTATTTTTACGTGAGCAGACCTATGACAAAAGACCGAACGTGTTAGATGAACTCCGATAGAAGTGAAACACATAGTCAATCAGCAGACAGATATTCAGCAACTATTTTGAGAATTGAACAATCGTTTTGTGTCACGTTTCAAGCAAGTATGTAAATATGTTCAAGCAAACCTCTGCTGTATTCAGCTCCTCAGATGTGAGGAGGATGTTCTGCCTGTTCTTTTCCTGTATGTTTTTTTTTTTAGTATGCTGGTGTTTGTCTTTGAAACAATTTGAAGAAATCCCGTTGGGCACCAGGAGATTGTGTCTAGTTTTATAGAGGAATTGATTAATCAGAAAAATTATCTTAAACTCTAATTTACCTTTTCATCTTATATATATGATATAATATGTGTATTTATAGTGTTAAAAACACAGGTACATTATATTTACAGATGATAGAACATTATGGCGAAACAAAAAAGTTTTTTTTTTAGAGGGGAGAAGAGGAGTCTGAGGGAAAGTACAGGAGATGGAAGTGACAAAAGAGGGAGAGGCAGGAATCGGGGAGAGGAAAGGATGTAATGGTCCATGGTCCGATGAAAATATTTTATCCGAAGGAAAGGGTAATGTTGGATTTGGAGAGGGTGTGGGTTCGGAGGAGACTGAGCGGTGAGGAGAAGAACATTTGTCCTGATACATTGGCTTCAGGCAAATAAATGATTGCTTTCATGCAAATAATTATAATGCAGCGTGTAAAAAAATGGCAAACAAGTGGAGGGAAAGAGCAGGAGTTGGTTTGGGAGAGCAAGAAAATTCCAATAAGCGGAGAGAGCATGGAGAGGAACTTGCTGTGGTCTCATGCAAATGCGCAATAGTTACCCATGCAAATGATCTGCGTGCTGAAAAGTGATACAGGCAAACAAGTGAGGTTTGAGCAAAACAAGTGTTTAGCATTAGCAAAAGGGCAAGAGGAAAGAGAGAGAGAGAGAATGTGAGTGGGAACTGAGTGTTGAGTCAATAGGAAACATTGCAATCTAAAAGTCTATTCCACATGCACATACACTCCCATACATAGAGTAAATGTAGCATGAAGTGGGGAAACCTCAGAGAGCTAACCAGATGGTTGGAGCTTCCTGGAAATCCTCCAATAGGAACATTCCTGCCTGTTTATGACCTGTTACACACTCACACAGGGCGTATAGCACAAAATTGATCCCAAATATTCAAATAACTCGATCCCACATGCAGGGTGCAAACTGAAATCAGGACGCAGCAGAGGAAACAAAAACCACCATGCTTACTTCATTTGATTTACTGTTTTGCTGATGCAATATGCTACACATGTAGGCCGTTAAAAGATGCACACAAAAACAATACAAGTAAAACCCACACACACACTCGGCTCAGATTATTATTTTGTGAGCTTTGAACAGGCCAGGTGCTGCAGAGCAGTTTTGGCCCCGTCGTCGCATTTCAATTTCTCCTCCAGCTTCCCAAGTTTCTCTGGATGGTTTGCAATTGGGCCCCCTGGACCTTTTAGCAAACACATAGAGGATTTTATTTTCCCATCCTCTGCCAATATAATTTCTCAACTTTTCTGGCAGTGATATTGATGTTAAAGCCATTTGATGGATTACTCCCATTATTTTAGGTTAGTGTAGCAGGTAGTTCAAGGCTTAGAGAGACTGGAAAGATGCAAGAAAGTTGTGTCATTAAATATTTACACTCCAGAATATGTATATCACTCTCGGTGTAAACAATAAAACTATTCTCTTATGAATTCACACAGGAGATTGCACTCAAAGGGGTAAAACAATGAAAATAAAATAAGTGAAACAGCAAACTGTGAGATCGGAGGATTGCAAATGCAACGAGTTAAGCTCGGAGCTTTGCAGAGAAGAGACAAAGGTCAAACGTCATGCGACGATTAGAACCTGTTTACACCTTTGGAAACAGAATATGCAGCGTATGGCTCGTAAAAATGATTTCCCATGAGTGCACATGTTTTGCTGCTGGTGTGAGACGGTGCTCGCTGTGGATTCCCATCACTGGAGGTCTTTTACTGGCAGCTGTAGCGATGGAAGTGGAGAAAATAGATTTATCTGAGAGCCTGTAAAAAGTTATGATAACAGGAACACACGCACATGCATAAACATTTGCGCAGCGCAGGCAGACGCACTGTACTGTTTAAAAAATGCAAACATACAAAAGACTGGAGGACATTCGCAGAGTGAAAAGACTGACTTTTATTGAGCTTGATTAATTTCTAATGTCTTAGTCAGCAGTTTTGTTTTGTCTTACAAGTGTCTTTGTTGGATGAGTGCCTGTGTATGCACATGTGAGTGTGTTATGCTTGCACATTCATCCTTTGTGTTTGACTTATTTTTCGTTTGTGTCATCATTCAGTAGACGTTGTTAAACCTTACTGGCATTAGCTTGTGTTAGTCCACATCTGTGTGTGTGTATGGAAGGTATGAAAGATCCTGATCAAGTCAAGCTGGTGGTGATAGCTGATAGGTCTGTGACAGAGCCACAATGGCCTCCAGACAGCTTAAACTGGGATTAAACCCTCTCTCCACCCCGCAACCCTGCTGCTCCCATGAGAAATCTCTCTCTCTCTTTCTCCCTCTTTTATTCTTGCTCTCTCTCTCCGTCTTTCCCCAGATGATGATTTAGACTCTGCTTCCCGACACCCAGTAATCCCTCTCTGAAAAGATCCTCATACTTCCCACTGCTGAGGAATTCTGAAATGTCATCTCGTCATTGATTCATAGCTTTTCATTGAATTCACTCACTGATCTTTACACTATATTGGCCTCGAGGGATTTTATTTCTGCACTGTATTGTGCAGAATAGTTAATCGCAGTGTCTTGTAGTATCATCGTAATGGAACAAACAGGCACTGTGTCCTGAAAGTGTTATGAATATGACGGTTTGACTCGATGTATTAAATGTCAGCTGCGTTTAGAAGCTGCCAGCATTGTAAATACTGGTGTATTCAGCTTATTGCTCTGTGTTTGTGTGCATGCATCTGGGGTCACTGTGGCAGATTTTTGCAGTCAGAGGTGGTTTCCAAGTGCTGTGAAAGGATAAAGGATGAAACTGGTACTTTTCAGAGCTTCACAAACTTTTTCTTTAAAAGAAAAATCTGAAATTCTCTTCAATGCTATGCCATTGCTGCTGAAGATACAGTCTCTAGGTTTTGTAATTTGAGGTTTGAGGATGTTGGATCTGGTCTTTAGATATAGTATGGAAGGGAGGAGGGCAAAGCCAATAATAGTCCTCTTTAAGTTGGGTTATTCAGACATATTTTTAAGGATTTCTCCAGCGTTTATGCCTGTTTCCTGACAGTACTGACTTGACAGGAAATAATGAAAGATAGCAAAGAGGTCACTAGGAAACAAATGTCCCTGTCTGGACTTAAATCAGGGACTTTTGTGCTTACATGGTCTGCATCTTAGACATGTAGCACCCTGGGACGCCCTGTCTTATTCAAATATTTGTGCATTTTTTTGGACATACTTGTATTTACTAAATGAATACAGGTCCGTTTGTCTATTTCTGTGTAGCCTTTACTTTTAGATTGATTCTTTGAGTTGAGTTATTGAGACATTTGGATGTTTTTAGGCACATATGTGTCTGTTTCAATCAATATTATCTTGTAGCATATTAACATATAAATTCACTTACTAATATTAAATGATTATTTGTGATGAACTGTGATCCGAGATTTTCACCAGTTGATGTTTGTATGTCTAAAGCTGCTCCTCACACTTGCAACTATAAAATAATTGTCATCCATATTTGGTGATGCATTGACTTTGACTATGGATTTTGTGTGTGTGTGTGTGTGTGTGTGTGTGTGTGTGTAGGCAGATGAAGGACCAGTCGAAGAAGGTGGCCAACCTGAAACACAAGGAGCAGCTGGAGAAAAGCAGGAACGCCCAGCTCATGGAGGAGGCCAAGAAGAGAGAGGACAATCTCAGCGAAAGCTCCCAGCAGATTAAGGTACAGAGGGAGGAAGAGGAGGGTAGAAGCTGTAGGAGGGTGGAGTGAAAAGAACGAGAGGGTGAAAAAAAGCGAGAAGGAAAAAGTTTCTCTCCCCCATCTCTATGTCCTACCTTGAATATTGTCTGCTATCACAACAATGCTTCATTGTAAGGTGACAATAATGACAGGGAGCAGCCTGAGGCAATGTCAGACACACTCACTCACACACACACACACACAACACACACACACACACACACACACACACACACACACACACACACACACACATGCGATGCAGCTCTCGCTCAGGGAGTGTGTGAGAGGGGGTAACTGAAGAGGATGACTGACAGGGAGAGCAGATGGAAGATGGAGAGGAGAAAAAAAATGGTGAAGGGGAGAAAAGGTTGATGAAATGAGGAGGAGAGGTGATTAGAGGAGAAACACTCAACTATGAAGTGAATGCTGTGGGTTTTAAATGCTTCCTGTGGTGGGAGAGCATCTCCTAATTTTCTGCTCAAGTGTCAAGTGACCACAAGATGAACAGTGAATGTGTGGGGTGATGATCGTGACTGCGGTTTTCCCCATATTTCCTGAGATTACAGGTTGTCTCTCACCTCTTCATCTCCACCTTTAATTTCACCCTCTTCACCTTGAATTTCCCTTAAACTTTGCCTGACTTTCTCTTTTTTTTTTTTTCTCATCCATGCTCCTCTTCCCCCTCCCTCTCCCCTTCCAGTAATCGTTAATCTCAGTGGCCTCTTTGATTAGAGGCAGATGAAAACACTTTCTGTGTGTGTGTGTGTGTGTGTGTGTGTGTGTGTGTGTGTGTGTGTGTGTGTGTGTGTGCGCGCGAAAAAGCATATGCTCCCTCTAGCTATGATTGATCATTGGTTTAAGGAGGTTGGAGGTTGTCATTTTTGCATATGTGTGTGGTTAGGAGATGAGCTGATAGCTATGTGAGTCACTCAGACTTATGAGACCGCAGCGGTTACAACCATAACTAGTGTGTGTGTCAGTTGTAAGCTACTCTGCATAGTTTAACCAGCACTGAAGACTGTACATGGAATGTGAGTATAATTTAGACCGTAAATTTAATTCAATGCAATAAGAAGATTTAATTCAATTAAATTTCATCTCAGTCTGCATAGTTAGACACCAAGTAATGTTGGATCTGGAGCAGGATACAGATTCACAGCACATGTGCTGGAGATGCTCTGGAGGTTTGTTCATGGCCACTGTAATGTCTCATCCTCTGTGTCCCACCTGGTCTCCATCAGCTATTCATTCAATTCTAATGTAACCACTGAAGTCAGTCAATTGCCTGGCAGGAGGAAAACAGCTCTTTTTATGAGGAATTGGCAGGAAGTTCATGCACTCATTTTACTTAAAAACAGCTTCATGTGTGATTTCCTGAGTCCTCTGAGGCAGATGGAGATCAGATTGTCTAATTTGTGAGTCTTTTTGCAGCTCACTGCAGTTGCAGGGAGCAGCAGACTGGAATGAGGAGTGGCCAAGGTTTTCAGTCAGGGGACATGTAAAGCAAGATGTGACAGGCAAAGCTGCTGTTACGGGAAACTTAGAACACACTCTGTCAGATATGGTGGATATCAGATCGAGGAAGGTTTTGTACTGTACGTGAGTAAACCAAATGGTTTTCTGGATAGTCTACACTTGAATTAAAAGGTTTTTTTCTGGACCCCTTGATGTAAAGAAGCAAAAGAGTAGAGATAGTAGAGATTACAAGTATCTAATCTAAATAATGATTATGATTGGTAGATGAAATGTTTTTGTAGACTTATTCCTTAATAAATTCTGGGCTAATCAACTCATTCCATATCCATGCTGTCTTTGCACTTACACATTGCATACCTTCTCTTCGTAGGACTCCCTCCGTCAGAAGGAGGATCGCATCGAAGAGCTGGAGGAGGCGCTGAGAGAGAGCGTTCAGATCACAGCAGAGAGGGAGGTGGTGCTCGCCCAGGAGGAGCAAGCACGCACACAGTCCGAGAAACAGGTATTCTCTCCCACGGTGTCTAATAAACACGCAATCGCTTAACGTTGTCTATGATCCCCTTTAATGTGTGAACCAAACCTTTCCTTAAACTCAACCCCTATCAGATATTTATCTGCACACACACTCACACACACACTGTCTTTGTGGGACAGTTACAGTCACAAACATACAAGAAAACATACACGGACAAACAACTTTGTGGCAACGTAAAAACTCTTTCTGACATAGTTAAACATTGCCATGCCAAAAGTGGCTAATGGCAGCGGCAACACACATGCCCCGTGCCAACTGAGCTCATTCAGGTGTGGCTCTGTATGTGTGTTTGCCCAGTCACTCCTCATTTGGAGGAGAGGTAAATACATCTCTATTTAAAGAACAGCTTGTGTTTTGTGCTCCTCGGCCGGCAACACACAAACAGCTTTTCCTTACACTGAGTGCGAGCCCGACCGCTCCAGTTTGTAATCTGTTTTATCTATATTGAGACAGTATGAACGCTCTTAACGGTGTTAAGGGAGGCTCAGAAGGGAAGGGTTTAGTGGATTCAACCTCAGACCAGTTAGGAGTGTGTGTGTCGCTCCCCTGGGCACCAGTGACTTAACAAGGCCACAGAGATGGGAAATGTTCCTCAGAGCATGGATGGGTTTTGACAAGTGGGAAAAAACAGCGTGGGCCGTAAGGATGAAAAGTGCCCTGAGAAAACACTGCCCGCTGTAGCTGTTGGCACAACAGCTGGACTCCATTGTTATTACTGCCTCTAAATGTTGGCTGTCCTCTCTGGCCTTTACTTACCAGACTACCTCTGGACAGACACATGAAGACAGGCATGCAAACAGATGTTTTACTTTTGAGGTATTTTGCTGACACCTTCATCCTTGGTAACTGTTAGTGAGCTCCACCACAGAATAAGTTCCAGACAGACAGATGCAGTGGAGAGAAGACAGAATGTGAGCAAAGACGAGCAGACAGATGTAGCGCATGAAAAAGACATGATGGACAGACGGAGGCAGACACTCTACGTAAAGGTGAAATGAGGCTTACAAGACAGATTTAGCTTCTCCAGCTCCATGTTCAAACAAGCGCTTTTTAAATCTCTCAAAACTTTATTTCAAATTCTAGTCAAGCTCCTGAAGTTTTCAGAGCTACTAAGTACCACAGGAAACATGATTAAAATGACGCTCGTGATAGGTTGGATTTTTCTTTTGATGTAATGATGCAACCAAAAAGAAATAGCATTTTGGATTTGAATATTTGAATTTGATGCAGCTTTAATGACGGGTTGGTGCAATCAGGGGAAGAATATGTATGTGGTATTGTTGACTACTTGAAAAACACTTAATGGATATTATTCCTTCTCATTTCTAAGAGGAAGAGTGGGAGCACCAGTGGAAACATCCACAGTCACATGCACTAACTATATAAACCTTCATAGTGGCCTAAGAACCTTTTCAAGATCTTCAGCATTTTATAAGCAGTTGCAGAGAATATTTGGGGCCTAAAACTGTGAGTGTTCACAACAGTGAAGATTGAAACAAGTGAAGGAAAGATGAAAAAGTCACGTCCAACATGTTTATCTTCCTGAAGTTGACTGTGGTTTAATTTGTTTAGAGTAATTTATGCCAAGCTTTCACATTTAATTTTGCAGCAATATATTGAAATGGTTCAAAATTCGAGAAGTGGCAGCTTTAATTAGACAGAATGGAGGCCATTTAGGCCAGGACAGGGTGCTGGAGAGCGTCCTCGTCTTCAGATGCTTCAGTGAAGGAGGAAGGAGCAGAAACGTCAGCGTGTGGTGAATGAGTGGCGATGGCAGCCAAACGCTCAGCGCAGTCCTCACCCAACATCAACAACACTAGCTCAGCCTTTCAGCACACACACACACACACACACACACACACACACACACACACACACATACACACGTGTGCACTCAGTACGCACAGGCAGGATAGTAATACACAAGACAGCGTTCCACATACATACACATATTTCTCCAGACACACAAACATGGCGGAAAGAAGTGCTAACTACTATTTAAACAGTGCGCCGATGCAGCACAACATACCATTCAGCAGGAGCCAGATGGACGCGACTTTGGTTTTCTAACTGGAAACGTGTCTCTATATACACAAGTAAATTGTAAATAAATATTTTTGTGTCCCTGTTTTACAACTGCGTCACTGCAATTAACCTTTCACATAATGATTTATAAAATGATGACAGAGGGAGAGACAATTTCC